>NC_135781.1:26629654-26730830 GCF_028453695.1 Augochlora pura
GCAACATGTACAATACGAGACAGCCCAGCCATTTTGACTGTCCTTTCCGTTAGCGTTAAACCCAACCGCACAATGCGCATCGTCTGCCTCCTCGCTCATGTTCAATTAGAGGAAGCAACCGAGTACCTCCGCTTTCGACAAACGTTGGAAACGACTCGTTCGGCAAGCAGCACGACAGGTTCGGTTCGATAAGTGCACAATAAATTGTTTACCCGCTAAAAAGCTCTTACAATGGCAATCAGCAACACCGGTCCTTTTTACGTACGAGTTTATCCCGTTCCTCGCGGACGCAGCGAAGTTCGCTCCTCGCACGATCGCCGGGGGGAATTATACTTCACTCAAAAGCCAGCCACCATGAAGCACGCGGATACGTCCGGATTGTACTTCATTTCGTGCGTGTCAGCCGCTCGTTTTTCTATATGAAAAAGCATGCACGGCGAGAGAGAGAGAGAGAGAGAGAGAGATAGACTCTTCTGAATCCCATGCTTTGTCGCATCATTATCCTGACAAACCGTCGGAGAGCCTGCTAACGATTCCCAAGTGACTTTCCTCTTTTCTTTTTTCCTACGATGCCTTGGCGGGGGAGCGGGAGGGGAAACGTTATATCTTAGATACGGTATTTTATTCGACTCCGCCGCCGCCGTCGGGTTCTTTGGTCCGCTCAAAAAGCTTCAGGATTGATGACTGTATCGACGTTTCAGACGTCCGAGAATCTTCATTATTGCCATCGATTTCCACCGACTACCATCGAAGGATAGGAACAAATTCTTTCGAGAATTTTTAATGAAAACCTTCTTGTTGTTTCTATCAAAAAATATTAGCCGGTCGATCTTTCTGCTTGGTAATGGTATTCAGAAACGATTATGCTTGTTTCTCAACCGTTTCACACCGTTGCAATTTTTCCTTCAAGGTATCCGTGTAGTGAAACGTGTTTAATTAACATTTAGTTAGTTGCAAGAAAATGTAGAAAATAATTTCAGATTCATCGGAATGTTCGGGCATTTTTTAAATTCTCGTGTTAAGCAATGCCAGTCTAAATTGTACGGATGTTTCTTGGTTGTTACGGGGGTTATTCCGGTAGCCCTGTTTATGCAAATTGTTCGGTAAAATTCGCTTTATGCGCATCGATTGAGATGCACCGTTTTGGAAGAGCCGTTCGCCGATTAAAGACCACGGCTCATCCGCGCGGTAATAAAAGCGTCGCGGTCGAAGGAAGCGGCTCGCCTAATCGAGTACGGGTTCGGTGAAAGTGCAAAGACGAGCCGTTAAATCGTGGAAAACTACGAGCCGAGGGCTGACGCAACCCATGGATTATGGATTGGCCACGGCGGATGCAGCGAATACACTTTACAACCTCCTGTTTACCGTTCACGATTTTCTTCTGTGCTCGCCGGAGATAAACGCCTGCCTTGGGGACCGAGCGCAGAGAACACCGTGGCGATAAACATGGCGGCGGGTGCATTTTCACGTGCTTCGGCCACGGTTATTGCGGTTCGGCTCTCGTTCCCGAAGCTCTCCTTATTTTATAGTGGTCCTGGCGCGCGGCGAACGAAAAATGCCGCCCGAACGTCCGCGTTGAAATTCACGAAGTCACGTTTCATCTTGGAAAAACAGAGCGCGCACGACGAGACAATTTATGGAGAATTTTTCGTCCAGGTTCGAGATCGCGCTCGAAATGTTCGACGAAACGTGGCCGCGTTCTGAGCGACGTTCATTCCCGTAAAGAAGTTCTTAGTCATCGGCGGGTGGACGCCGGTCGGCGGCTTGTCTCCTACAAATTGTAGCCGAGCGTTTATCGACACTTCCACATCCATACGTTTAACCTGTTTCGACTTCAAAGGGACGTCGGAGTAGTCCACTACCTTTAGATAAAGGATAGATACATTTATTGCTTGTTGGAGATGGGAAAGGAAACCCGAGAATGCAACGATGCTTCCTGCACTGCGGGCCGGAGCGGTCTGGGAACCGCGCGCTCGCCCGCAGTCGCCTCGGTTTCATCCAACGAACTCTTTGCGTTTATACAAAATTCTAATGCAGCAACCTTCGCTTTATTTCCTCCGGGCTCTACGTATCTATTCCACTGCGTTCTACTCGATATTCGGGGAGATTTCCACTCTATTGGACTGAAAAATAAAAGCTGCTCGAGAGTTATTTGCAAAGTGACGCGGTGCTGTTAATCGATTGATTTTTATACGGGAAATTATGTATTGCTTATAAAATCAAGAAAATACAGAGATACATATTTAAGTATAAGTTTAAAGAAGGAGTAATAATGTAAATGAAATTTTTTAAATTATTATGTTAAATCTGTACGAACAACGTTGCTAAATTGTTTTAGGTAACATGATGATTGAAAGAATTGAAGAAAGAATGTATTAAATATTTTCTTTCCGTTAAATAAATAAAATATAATATAATTGACAAGTGCATTGAATTCGGTCACTTCCAAAGGATTGAATGAAATTAAAAGACAAAGTTAGAAAAGTCAGAGAAATGTCGAAAACGAAATGAGAACGGTCGAAGAAGTCAAAGCGAGAAAACGAGAAGATTGAAAGGAGGTCGAGGCCCAAAAATCGAAAGGGTACCTAGAACCAAGCGGAACCGATGGAACTATTAATTAGTAGCTTCTGTGCGCGGTGATTTAGCGCCGGCGCCTCGACGGATCCCCGAGGACGCAGATTCGTCGTGAGGATCGACGGCCGTATCTGTTGCGTCTGGTTCAGATATCAGCGAGACGGCGGATGTCTTCGGGGTGGCTAGTAGGCCTCGTGTGACGGGAGGGCCACCCATGTAGCCGTTGTTCGCTCGCATCTATCATGGAGCCACCTTCTTTTCTCGGCAGCTTAAGCCCCAATAAAAGCCCCCGGTTCGGCCTGTGTCTCCGGATCGAGCAAAAAATCGGCCATTACCTCGCGAGTCTCGCCGGACCCGGGACTAGCCCCGGACCCGAGTTACTCGACCTATCCGTTGAATTCGCCGCGAATCGGGACCCCCCCTTCTCCCCCGCCGTCCCCTCTAATATCCGGCCGACGATTTTTCTCCGAGCGTTTAACGTGCCGTCGCGACCATTGTTGTCATAATTGACAAATTTCGAACGACGACGATTCTCACGACGATATCGATCTTTAGAAAATTCGCTCGAACCCTTTCGTTCTCGTTCCCCGAATTTTATTTTCCTCGTTGCTCGCTGCGTTTTGTTCTCCTTCTCCTTCTTCTCTTGTTGCGGAGTCCCCATTACGTTCTTCTCCGTGTTCGGTAAACGTATTCCTAGTGTTCCTTGATAATTGCCTTCTGCATGCATCGAAGAGTTACCGCGAACGAAATTACTGTTATTATAAAGAGAATTTTCAGACCAACGATTTCAGATCGGTATTGCTTCGTCACGTTCTTCGTGCTTACATGATCGAGATTTTTCAGACACTTACGTGGTTAGCTGTTTTCGACGAGTATTGTCGTAAGCAGACTGTCAATCTTTATGCAAGAAATTCTTCGCAGAAATTATATGAAACAAGAGTTATATAAAAATATATTTAATTTCTTAATAGTTTTATTAAGTTGAGAATCGACGTTGTTAAATTCTTGTGATGTCTTCGTGTATTGTCATTTCTTCATGACGAATACACTCGTCAAAAACGGTGAACTGGTTACCAAAGGCGTAGACATTTTTTATTGTATTATCAAAGTGCTGCACTTGAACGAAATGTGAAGAAAATTATACACAGTATAATTACTAGACCACGAATGATTATATAGTTGCTATTTAAAATTGTAAGCTTCTGTTTGGCACAATTGATACACTTAATTGATATATATGATAAAAATTATATTAAAAATTAAAATTTATTTAATACTTCATTTAAAATTATATATATCATAATAATAATCATCATATATCATTAATTACCAAAAACTTGTACACTTTTCGAACCGATTGAAACAGTTAATTGTCAAGCAGTAATTCTACAGCGTTGTGTTTAGTATTAAAAGAAAAAGTAAGCAGAACTGTTCATCTAGAATACTCGAAACTGACGTCGAAACAGCGCGGATAAAAACGATGTCAGGCGAAACGAGATAATGGGAGACATTTATTTGAAAGGCAGTCGAAGTGGCAGCGTTGGCAAGGCTATTAAACCATCGCGTCGCCAAGAGCTCGGCACAGAGGAATCGGCAATCGGCCGCGGCTGTTAATTGCGGCCGGGAAACCGTCGTCCTAGAAGTCGCATAATTACCCACGGCGAGAGAGCATCGTCTCAAGGCCGTGTTGCGCACGAGGTTTCGGGCGCGGACGTCGCCGCGTCGCTCCGTTTACGAGAAAATCGCGTTTGTCGGCCGGCAAACGAATTAAGGATGCACGCTAATCGCGGGCAGGTGTTTCGATCGTTGCGGGCACGGTTGCATTAGCCGGCCTCGCGGACCTCCGTCGAAAAAGGCATCGTCGCGCTTTTTGCCCCTCGCGGTGATCGTTACACTCGCGGTATCGTTTCCGTTGGTGTCGAGATCGAACGGTAGCATCGGGGTTAATTAGCGCGGCCCGGGGACTCGCTGCTCGCGCGCAACAGAGACAACCGGCGCGCAAACGTGCGCTCGAACACACACATACACACACACAACGAACCGCGCGCCACAGGGAACGCTCATTAACCCAGATTTTCCCGATACACTATATATAGCTTGTCCCCAACGCGAAACGATCATTTCGATCGGGAATCGCAATTTCACGCTTCGATTTCGCGCGGCTCGCGACGACGATTTTTATCGGGCCCACGTTCTTCGTACGCCGTCGCGTTCCCTCGCCGTGCCGTTTCCAGAAACGGACGGATCCGTGTGGCGGTAATTCGACGCTTTCGGCCGCTCCTTTAATTGAGCTCCCCGGCGACACCTGGCTCTCTCTCTCTCTCTCTCTCTCTCGGTGCAGCCTCGATCCTCGCGGCGTCGTACTTCTCAATCCCGCTCGTGTTGCTCAACTCGATGCGAAATTAGACGCTGCTACGTGTCCGATCCAATTATCGTTTGACCTTCTTCTTAGCGAGACCGTGCACGTGCGGATTGAATCGTAAAACCTGGCGAAATGTGGAGCGCCCATCGTTTTCTGAAACGGCTACCCTGAGCACCTTGGCTGGTTTAACTATCTTCGCTGCTATACGCTGGATCTTCTCCGGACAGCTCAGCTATTTTGCTAAATGTGAAAAACATCTTCTGGACAGCGTGGCTATCCCGTAAATGTGCTAAACGTCTTCTAGACAGCATAGCTATTTCGTATTTTAATACCGTAACTACTTTAGGACGAGGGAATCGTGTCGCATTATACAGCGATCATGCGTGTTCTGAGCGTCAAGTGAATCGTGTGCTTGACTAATACGGGTGTCTGTAATCTTGAGAGAAATTTTCCAAGGGAATTCTACTTTTTGTAAATAATACTGATAATAATATCTAATTACGCCATCTAATTTCTGGTTATTCCAGCAACCCTATGTACTTTGACTGAGAAAAAGCACTTTAGCTACTTCATCAGCGTTAGGTTACCTGTCGCAAACTCTTTGAAACGTATGCAACCTTGACAATTATTTCCACCTAATGAAATTTGTTAAAAAAAGAACTGCATTTCTATGTAACTATTATTTTGTATAACTTTGACACAATTCCATAGATTTTCTTGGTTACACCCAATTACCCCACATTCGCTTAATTATCCAAGGTACACCGGCTCCCGCGATCGCGAAGAGAGTTTGCCAAGGAATTATCACCCGTCGATTCTGCGGTCTGTCCGACATCGGGCCACGACCAAAAAGGAAAAGAAAAAGGAGAGCGGACGGTGGTCCGCGGCATAAATCCACTTTGCATATCGACAGATCGCGAGGCGATCGAGAGAGCCGGTCGTTTTCCTCGTTTTTCCGGGGGTTTCGCGGCGTCGGGGATGGCAGTGTCGATGGGGGTCGGTAATCGTTTTCGACGGAGCGCGGTTCTCGCACGCGAGGGTCGCCGGGAACCGCGGCGGCCGCTGCCCGAGACCGGGTAATTGAAAATGTAAATGGCCGGCGAATTAACGATCTGAATTAAAGGTATCCGGAGAGGGCGGCATGTACGCGGCCGGTGCTCGCGAGCGAGAGCGCGCGCGCGCGCGCCAGCCGCGACTCACGACGCGGCGTCGGGATGATAATCCGCGGATAGCGATGCCGGTGGTACTGGTTCTGCGCCGGATAAACGATTGCCAATTACGGAGGTGATAAATTCCGTCGGCGCAAATCGCTGGTTATGCGGTATCGCGGACCCCGCACTATGTGCACGCCCGTAATAATTAAGCGATGAACGGAGGAGCGGACGATAGGACCCCGGCCACTAGCACGGTTACCCGTGGGATCGATTACCGGGATCGATAGATTGCGATCGGGCAGCTGGACGACCCTTGGCTCGCACACACGTACCGAGAGAAAGAGGATCGACTGGTTGTCGAGGGTGGTTCCGGCGAACCGCGAATCGCCGTGATCCATTCTATCTGGATGATAATGGCCTAACCAATAGCGAATAACTATAAATACAGGCCGGAGCAATCATATCGCATTCGCGTTGAGAAGGGCCACTCTCGTTATTACCCGACCATCCCATCGTATTGCGAAACAAGCCCGTTAAATGTTTAAGACTAATGACGCCGGACGATGTACGCGCAAAGAAACAAACACGGGATGCAGCAATGATGTACCGTGATCGTCTTTTTGGCTGCAGGACTTCCATTGATCGTCGTCATTTTTGAAAATTGCTTGCCGCTGTTTTCCTTTCGTTGCAAACGTTCTCAGAATGTTTTTTATCAGATTTTTTACCGTTTTTACCAGAATCAATACATAGTACCTCGAATCGATACTGTGACCAATTAGATTTTTTGTGCAACTCTTATTCTTCCTTCAAGCTCACTGCCATAAATGCTATTCACTGCTCCTCTTCACCAACGTAATCAAATTATAATGATTCTTCCTTTAGTTTTTAAGTTTTATTTTATTTTACCTTCTGTGATATTATTATTACTTTCTCGTGTTGTAATTAAAGGCTTATCCGTCGATAAATAAAGCAATTATCATTATTATTATTACAGTATCATTACACAATATCACAATAGGATAAAATCTCTGTGCTACGATATTTATATCATTATAATTTTTATATATATTACATTATTAAAATATTATATTACGTTAAGCTTCCTGTAATTTCTCTTATGTCATTTGCTTGAGTAAAGAAACGTACCTGAAAGTGTTTCCTGGAAACAATTTTATAACACCAACGCCTGTAAAATAAGAAACCAGAGACCAGCGATTTTCAACTGGTTTGGTAATCCTAGCGTTAAACCAATTTACCGGATGTCAACGTCCGACGAAACTGTAAAGCGCCGAGGACGAGAATGCATCGCAATCCGTATAATAGAGCCTCGGTGCAAGGATTTGAACCCGCGATGCCTGCGCACACATTCCTAAAGCTACCCCATAAGTATGTATTTACGACGATGGTAATCCCGTGCGGTGCTGTGTGGATAAGAGAGACCGGGACCGTTCCGCGAACAGTCGATTCATTATATTCCACTTGCACGTGCTTGTTAGCCCGATGATTAGAGACAGTGTATGTAACCGGGCAACTGTTTGGATACTGGTTATGCGGCCGGGAATTAGAGATTCGCGTTAATGCTACCTCGCGGACGTTGGTTATTAGCAGGCGGTGGATCGTGGGACGTTTATGGCGTGCAGAAGCCTCCGCGAAACACGGTATGCAGAAATGCGACGGAAAATGCTGTAGAATTTTTCAGGGTTGCCGCGGTGCACGGGACGGATGAATTACCCCGGAGCAACTAGAATAATTAACACGTTGCGGGCTGATCGGTTTATTAACACTAGAGCTGTCGAATTAGGCAAAATTACTGGTCTCTGATTTTTTTCTTCTACTATTGTTAATGATATAAAGAGGTTTCTATGAGAAATTTGTAGATACATTTCTTTATTCAAGCGTACGTTGTAATAGAAATTCTACAAAATTTAAGTAAATCAAATATTCTTATCATTGTGTTACAATATATGTTAGTCACAATTAAGCCTCGATAATAATGATAATAATAACTTTATTGATTATTGAATAAAACCTTTGTTACAGTGAAAGAGAGAAAGAGAGTGAGTAATAATAATATAGCAGTCAAATAAAGATGGATAAATTACAGTAATTTGGAGTTAAAAAGAAAACTTAAATATGAAAACTCAAGAGAAAGAAATACAATGCCACGATTAGCCATAAGCTATAAAACAGGAAGCAGGGAAATTTTCCTGTTTCGTCTACGACGTGTAAAACGGCTAGAGTTGCTACCCATAGCATATATTAATGTTATTACAACCCTTTGCTTCCAGATGATACATTCCCTCGTATTCCTTCTAATAGTGACTGAAATTGAACCGAGCTTATCTTTCGATGAATTGAATGTCCATGGATGATTCATCCGCCTTAAGACCATATCATTCGTCCTTCGCCGTTGGTTGGTTTTCGAACATCGCGGTGGTCGAACTCGCGCAACCTTCGCCCGAATTGAGACGCATTCCTGAGAGGACTACCGGATTTCGCAAAGTTGCAGCACAGTCGCCGGCTATTGAATCGTTTGGCAAGAGTGTCTCGCGGGTCGCCTAACCTCGTCCCCGGCTCGCACCGCGGCATTTTATCCTCCATATATATCGCGTCTTCTTCCCACGGTGCATTTTACGACGGTCGATCGGCCCGGTGGACATTCATGAGAATTTATTAACGTCCATTTTCTGTTTAATTACCCGCGGCCGGCATGCGTTGCCAAGGCGTTCCTGGGAGGCCGACACGTTCCACCGGCCGGAGTCCTCGGCATCGTTAAACTTATCGTTGCCGAACCGCGCGGACAGCATCCGTGTTCGACACGGTAACGTCTTACTCGCGTGTCCACGATCGACGATCCGCGTAGGTGAAAACCTCAAAGTCCCCTGTAAATCATTCGCGGAAGAACTATGTTACAACAACCCCGGCGAAGCCGGCGCGTATTTTCCCGGATCGTTCGGCCGACCAACCCAATTGGATTTCCAAGCAAATTGGAATCGGCAAGCGGCGGCGGCTCCGCTCGGCCATTACGTCGCGAACAATTGCCGGCGAGTTGTTTATGAATTCGTCGAGCCGTGGCGCACGCCGATTACATTTCTCGCGCCTAATCGCCGCGCATCGGGCCTGAATAGGCGCATTTGCAATTCAAATAAACGGGTCCGAGCGCATTTTCCATCCTATTTACGACAATCGCCGTTTATGATCGCTATTAACGCCGCGCGAACGTCAGCCTGGGAACGCAATCTAGTTGACTCTTTGACAAACTGCGGCTACGCGGACCGTCGATCGTGCGTCACAATCGCGATCTCGGGATATCGAAAAAGAACACGGGAAAATCGCAGATTGAGTCGTCACGATTACGACGGCGAACGTGCCCTTCGAATTTACTGCAAAACTATTACGTTGCGCCGTTGCTGCTGCGGGTTTCGAGCAACGACTTGGGGATACTTTCATTTTACTGAGAGAATCGAGACGAATCGTGTTATACTGTAGTTACAACTGCCAAGACTTTCGAGTAGTAAACGTGTCTGGTAGTATTATTTTCCCGACGTTTTGCAAGTATTGAAACACCATATTGAGGAAAGAGATTCAGGTTGAAACGAAAGATGATTCTTGGCAATTTTTTTATAACATATGCTCTTGATAAAATTTATTACCATTTTGTACATATATTATTTGACATTTCAAGATACAAATCGGTTTTTTCGTTACATTTCATCTCTCTCAATTCCATCAGGGAATTTATTGTACATGCTCTAAGTCACTGAAAGGAAGAAAAAGCGACAACGGCGTCGCAAGTGTCTTCATTCTTTCTCGTCGTTTGCGCGGAAGCTAAGGCCCGAGGGACAACCCAGGAAGCACCCAGGTCCAAGGATAGGTTATCGTTCACGCCCGGTCCGAATTCTGACGTGACCGTGGTATAGAAAGCCGTGGCTAACTTTCGAGGCTGCTCCATAAAGGAGTCGATCGCGGAATTTTCTCGTCGGGCCGGGACGGGACGACGAAAGAAGACGCAAAAGGACGACGAAGATGAACATCCCGATAAGTTTCTTTGGGAGAGCCGGGCCGGCCGGCATTCCAGGGACCGCGGCCGGACACTTTCTTAATCGTGGCCCGTTCGTTTGCATGGAAACAATTCGGCTACCGACTTAGGTGACTCCGGTGACATTCCCGTCCGGCTAGGAAGGAAGAAAAGAGAGGCAGATCCCGGTGATCCATGGGACCCCATGGGCTCCACGGGTTACGGCCGAGGGGCTCCGCGCGCCACGTACACACTCGGCCGGCCCCGTGTATGCGGGCCCTGGCACGGGGCCCGGTTGGGTGGTCCCATTCCGCTGACGCGTTCACAACACCCATCTCTCGCTATTATACCCCTTGGTGGCTCCCTTACTAAGGACCTTATTAAATATTGCTACACGCGAAATCTCATTCCATTACGTTCTTTCCCCCACCGCGCCGCCGTTCTCCGCTTCTCCCCTCGATCCCCCCCAACCCCCTCCCCCCTCCCCCACGCCGGCAAACCGCCGCAGAACCTCGCGGTGAGATTTGAAAGCTGGAATGCGCGCGGCCGTGCTCTTTCGTGCCACTCGTTAGATCTGCGTGAGAATTTTCGGCTCCCTCGATCTCGTTCGCCTTCTGACCCGTCGCTCCTCCTTCTCTGTCTCCCCAACCCTCTCGCCGCCCCACCGCCCCTTCCCCGACCCCACCTCGTCGTCGATCATTTTGGATCGTCTCGGCGCGGAACCGGGCGCGGTGTTTGTGTCTCGTGCCGCTGCAGTAATTGGTGCTGTTCTTTGATCTTCGACCTTGCGCAAACAAAGTGACGCTCTTTTAATTATCGATACCGCTTATTTCTGTGCCAATGGAAACGAGGGGTGGACGCCCGCTAAGGCGAGGCTGCCTCCCGAATTTAGGCAACGCCGATGGCCGTTTTGCGGAATCCTCGAAACTCGAGGTCGTCTTTTTGTTTCTTCAATGCCGCATTAACTGCGAGCATATTAATTTCTGCTCACCGGCTCACAGATTCTGTAGAATTGTGCATTAAGTTTTTCGTATACTTTTTGGTACAGTAGCATTTCTTTTAGATAATTTATAATTTTAAGATTATTATTACTTCATTTAAAAAATGGAAGTATTGGTCCTTAAAACAGATTTCTTCAAAATGTTCGCGATACTCAATGCGTTAAGGGGTTTATGACATGGTCTTCAGTGGTTAGGGATGTTTCTGGTTGGATTAGCATCATCTTGCAGCCACAAGTATTCTATATTTAAAATGACTGTGGACGCAAAGGTGCTGCAGAAGTATTCTGCAATAAATATCTTTGCGAATTTAGGGATGCAGCCAGAGGTGACCTACGATTAAAATCATCGTGAATGCAAGGGTGCAACCAAAGCTGTTCTATAATTAACATCATTGCGAATGCGAGAATGCAACCAGAAGGCCGAACATAATTACAAAGCATTGTCACGTCGCCTTCGAAGCTTGTTCCATGCTCCGTGAACAGAAGACAAAGCGACCGTGCCCGACCGCCTCAATACGCTTCGCGTACGCGTCTATGAAGCGTCGCTTCGTGGACGGGGCGGCCTTAAGTACAGTTGATTACGGGTAATAAAAGCGTTCGAGTGTCATCCGGAGAACGTACGGCTGTTCCCGCGCGGAACGACCGCAAGAAAATTCGGTGCGCTTTCGCCTCTGCTCCGCTCCGCTCTGATTGTCCGCTTCGTCGTCGTCGTCGCCGTCGTCGTCGTCGCGTACACGCACCGCGCGTTACGCCGCGCTCCGGGTTTTTTCGGCGGTGCCGTTGGGTCAGGAAGAAACGAGCGTGTTCGCTTCACGGTGGCCCCGATTCGCCTTCCGCGAAGCCATCTTCATGCTCGAACGACGCGCACGTGTTTTCGTATTTCACCGGGCAGTCCCCGCGATCCTCTGCCATTTGTATGTCGCCCGTACGTACGCCGACAGTTTTTCGGATTTTCGCGTTCCTACGTCAACGACTCCCGCTGGAATCCAGCTTCTTCCCGGATTCCGAAATTCCGTCGGTTTTCGGGAACCGTCAGCGAAATTAGAAAGACCCGCGAAACGGCCGGGAAGAGGAACCGGTGCTCGGTTCGTGCTGGAATCGATAATCTTTCGTTTAATGGGGTGTTCCATAGCGTGTTTCTTTCAAGGCAGGGTGGTTGTAGATGATAACACGAAGCTTGCGTCGATTCGACACATTTCCTGACATTCTACTTCGTTCTTCGTAAGTTTTCTTGGTCTTGAAAGCGTCGAGTCTTAGAAAGAGGTTGTTTCTCACAGCTGACTGTTTACGAGGGTATTTAAATTAATACTTTGCATTGTTTCACAGACATCATTACTAGTATACGCCTGTAAAATCACTGGAAAAGAGTCAAGGTCTATACGGAAAAATTTGTGAGTTCTGAGACTTCAACCCTTCTAGTGTGTTCAACGTACACGTTTACATCAATGACGCCACATTGGTTACCATGTATATATAAAATCGTTATATTATGCAAATACAATAATACGATACAATTACATATAACGTACAACCTGTAAAATCTTTTTGTTTCACGAAATGTATTCTAATAAAAATAGTTCAATCCTCGTAAATCTAATTACCGGCTAAAGGGGTTAATAAATTTTGGTGGAACTTTTCGTGCCGGTATCAATGACGAAAAAGGGTGCGTTTTAAACAGGTCCAGAATACGAGTCCACATCCCCGAGTAAAATGAACCGGTCCCTCGGCAAATACCCATTCCCACCCCTTGTCGCGGCTGACACCCTCCTAAAATTAAAGACCGGTTAGTTTCGAAGTCGTCGCCGGATCTCGGCTGGCCGGAAAGTACAATATGCCCGCTGATTAATGACAAGGTTCGCGGTGTATACGACTGTTCCTCCCCTGATAAGAAGCACCCCCGGGACTATGTATTTGAGATCGTGTCCCGGCATCGGTGACTCTGTAATGGGGTTAGATACGGTGGTCACGTTGGCTACGTTTCGCGTTGGGCGCTATCGTGACCCAGCAACCATCGCGATAGATCATCCCGTCGGTCCCATAAACAATAACTTACACTTCACCGACCTGTAAAGCGCGGAGAGACGGCCCACCCTCTCTCTCTCTCCTTCTCTCTCTCTCTCTCTCTCTCTCTCTCAGTCTCTCTTCTCCCTGTGCGCGCTCGGTTCTCTCACCCCATTCGCCGCCCCCGCGATTTCTCAAGGATCGCGCTGCCTCCGCGCCGATTTTATACTCTCTGTTCCTCGTCGAGGATGAACAGAAAATTGTTGATGGTCGCGGGACGGGTCGGTCCGGGTCGGGCCGGGTCGGGCGCCGGTGATAAGTGACTGACTTTCTGTATCTCGATGGATCACTATGTATTACAGCTTCTATGATCATTTGTTCGGCAAGCACCGTAAGGCATTCTCCGCCGGTTATGATTTATCTATCAAAGAAATTGATTTCCTCTGCTCCCCGCGTGCCCGTGCGCGCGCGCGCACGCATTCGCGCTCGCGAGCCTCGGCTGGCCGGCCGGCTTTTTTCCCGCGATTTATCGCGCCGCCGCGAGAAGAATACCCGCGCGCGTTTGATTCCTCGATGAAAATTCGAAGTACTCGCCGGCCGGGTATCTATCATCGAGGGGGGTGATGGATGATCGTGACCCCGAGCGCCGCGCCGCGGGTACACGCGTGGACCACGCTTCCACGAAACGATGACGCGCCGCCGCGGCGAATTCCTCTCGACGCGCTACGCGCTGTCCTCGAAACGCCGAAAATCCTGCTAAAGCTCATCTCTTTGACCAGTGCGCGTTAATCATGAAATTGTAGGAAGATTTATAAAGACTCGCTTTCGCGGGACGCTTAAATAATGACAAGTCCCGGGGGAGGCGAATCGTTTCGATGACCCTTGGATAACGCGGAGGGGAATTGATCAGGACATTGTTCGCCTTGAAGACATGACGAAAATTCTAAAATTGTTATCCGACTGCAGATCTTCGTGCAAAACAGAAACTTTGTGGTTCGATTGTATAGAAGAAGTGGCAAATGCATTTCTTATTTTAATCCTTTGTTCGTATTTTATGAGCGAGACTCGTGGTGGAGAATTATATCAATAAGCTGTTAGGTATGAATGTTGTTCTTGTCACTAATATTTAAACATTCAAGTAGATATAAAAAAAGAATAAATGTAAAATTTATTTTTCTTCTAAGAAATTATTGCGATCGAAAAAATCCTGGTCATTGTAATTGTAAAGAAAATAACTCGGCAAAGCGTTAACCTACAATAATATCATACCTCATTTTATCAAATTCAGAACTGCATTAAAATCCCTACCATTAATTAAAAGATTACTTATTGTAAAACGGAAATAAGAACGCTATTAAATCGTATTAATTTATAGTTCTTGCATTTTAAAAATCTATAAATTCTATGAAGCAATAAAGATCTGCAGTCTACTTATATTTGAACAACAGCTTAGTTGCCAACAATTAAATCGACACAAAATGTCTCGCATATTTTATTTTATCTCTGCGTATGCCAGAAACGCGTAGAGATCCCAAGCACACATGCAATTACGTTGGAACAACGTAGTCAGGTTAAGCGGAAAATGCAAAATATCTGGCGATCGGGGATCACGATTCGCGGTCAACAGTTCCACGACGGCGGACACCGATCCGAGCAAAGGTCACGGAACAATCGATCGGATCACGGTCGCGATTCCAAAGATACACGATCTAAAAATGATCGTGTCGCGGCCGGGCTTTGGAATACCGCGTTTAGGGTCGGGATCGCGATGGCGAGCCGATTCGACGTCGTACACGAGCTGGCGCGGCGCGGCGGTTTCGCGAGCGGGGCCACGTGCACGCGCGGCTGTGTACCTTTGGCATGCTGGATTCTTGCGATCCGTTACTAATTATAAGCACGACAGTGCAATCAGGAACAAAGAGCTTCTTGCCCTCTCGCGGACCCGCTCGCTCGCCCGCTCGCTCGCAGCGAGGAGAGACGTGTCCGAAGACCGCGAGTCTTGTACACGCGTACCACCGGGAATGACTTACGAGCCGTAGACTCGGTTCCTATACCGCCTTATAACTCAGAAACCGGCGATAAATCTGATTCGCCGGACTCCTTTTTACTCCCCACCCGTCGTCCCCTGTGTCTCTTTCTCCCGCCATGCCTTTCCGGAGCGCGAAAATAATAATCGCCATAAATTATCGACGGAAATCGCGTGCTGGTTTTGCACGGCTCGGCCGATGCCTAAGACCGACGCGCCCATTTTCGCCCAGAATGCATCGGGCTCTAATGGTTTTCGCAGCAACGCCACGTTCCCTTTGAGCTGGCTGATTGTCGCGCGACGACCCCTCGACGCGATGATGCGCTCTCCTCCGAGCAGAATTTATTGTCTTCGAGCGAACGTCTGCGCCGTGACTCGGCGAACTGGTTTCCGAATTTCTCCAAGGACCGATTTGTCTTTTTCGGGATTCGTGGGTGCTCGGTGCTCTCTAATTTCAATTGCGACGCTGAAACAATCTGTGAATAAACAGGTGGAATATTTAAAAAGCTTCGCAACACTGTCGTTGTATTTTTAATGTATTATTATGATTAGGAGAAGGAACTAGTTTTCTATATAAATGCTGCTGTCGTAAGGATCTGAGATCATCGATCTTTTAAACATGCTCGCCGCTCAGATATACGATTTCCGACGCCGAGATCAAAGTTTCGCGACAAATTGGCAGAAGCAGCTAGGTGGAAGCGGCCGCGATAAATATCCGTTGCTGTTCGGCCGATGGAAATTTGTAATTCCAGCCGGATTATCATAAATTACGGGCGATTTAATTGGCTCATCGTGTCGCGGTCCTCCGCGTTGCCATGAGCGATTATTGCACCGTGGACGCGACTCTCTTGTTATTAATTAATATTTATGAGCGGGCTTAACGACGGCTAATGAACGATTCGACGGGCTACGACTTCCTGTTCGCGTCGGGAATCCTCCTTCTGGACCCGCCGGCCGAAAAACATCGACGGAAAGCCTTTTATGCGACTCCGACGCGACTTCGGGCCTCGTGGACGGTCCAGGAAATCGTCCCCGTCCGAACGATGCAAATGCGTCACCGTGCGTCGCGCCGTTGCGACACGATTTCTAATAAACTACTCGGAACTTTCGGACCCGCTGTTCCAGGTTCGTGGAATGGCGATCGTTTCTGGACGATGACTGGTCGACCCCGGCTGAATTTCAAATTCTCTTTCACGCCCGGACATATTTAATAGACTATCGCGCCGCCTGACAGTTTTACGACTCTCTGCACAGCAATCTTTACGCCTTTCTTTCACACCTACCGTCCAACGGTGTCCATCCACCGAGGAGAAAAACAAACTCTTGACGAGATGAAGCGAGGATCTTTTGTTTTCACCGGGACACCGTTGGATATCATATGGTCGTGATTGGTCGGTCTAACAGTTTACGAATTTACATGAATTCAGCAAAGGGTAAAGTTTTTGCAGTTAAATAAAAATAGATGTTGTACAAGCGCTTTTCTGGGGTTGTAAGATTACAATTAAAAAGTGTTATTCTTGAATATTTATAACTACTACTCCATAGACTGAACTATCTAAATAACATAATTGTCTTTACATTTATATTTTAATATAATTGTATACTTAATAAATCGAGGCAATGAAAAATTAAAAGACACAGTATGGAACAGTATGTTTTGGCTTGGAAACACTTGTGTTCGAATAAATATTTTTGTTACATCTGATTCTTACATAACAGTATTTATGTGATCGAATATATAAAGATCAATGTACAAAATATGGGTAGAATTTTTACAACCACTTCCATATGCTCTATCTATTTTTTATTGTATTATTCATGCCACTGTTCCAAAAACGGTCACAATTAGGACGATGAGATGTTTCACCTCATTTTTATTTTATTTAAGTTATTGCCTCTGAAACAGCAGATTATAACAAGAACTAAAAACATAAAAATTCGTCGACGTCCGACTGACAGAGAAACTGAAACGTTACGGTTATTTCACCCCCCTAGTGGTTCATTGTCGACTCAGGACAGCGTTTCACGACCTCCAATGACAAGACTGCTGACAGAAGTACTGTAGCAGAGTTGATTTCACCCCGCCGCGGCTCTCATTGCCGATGCACCCTCTCGAAAGCACAAGTCATGCACTTGATCGCTCGTTTCAATTCATCGGCGCGGTTATTTAATCAAACATTTCAGCGGCGCGGGCGTTAACAACGGAGGGTGCGACCCTTTCGTGCAATCGGAAGGGATGGAGCCCATTCCGGCCGCAGAATCCGACCTTCCACCCCCGCGGCAGCCGACTGTTGCCAGTAAAACCGGCCGATAACGGTGGATCACGATACAACACTTATTTTTCCGGCCATTTGTCGGGATTTGTTCGGCTTGGGGTTCGCTTTCCGATGGCCTACGCTCGACAATATGCTGCTGCTCACTGCCGGGGGTGTGTTCTACACCGCTTCTTCCTGCCGGCCGCATCGCGGAGATGATCCGCGGACCGCAAAGTGGATTTACTTGTCCGTTCCTCGGAATACTGATTCGATTAAACGGTATCGTTTAATGGCATTAGCGCTCGGCCCGTTCCCCCGATGGTTCGTCGACGTTTCACGCCGGAAATTAAAAATACTGGGAATCAACGTGACTCTCTTACGACTCGGTAATTTTGTTTTCGGCAATAAGGTGAGAGCGATATCGCGCGCACGGTATCTTTGAGTGGAAACGATCAAGCTAATGGAGTTAGTAGAATGGGATTTTCGCGATTGTTTAACAAACATGAACAGACTAAGCAATGAAGTGAAAGAAAAATATATGTGAATATATATTATAATATATAATTATAATAATGTATATTATTATATTATATTATAGAAGATTGTAACATAATAAAAAAATGAAAAGATAAAAGAATACAGAGCAACAAAATTATATTAAAATAATTTGTGAAGAAACCTCCATCTTATGGTTTAAACGTATGCGTGTTTAGTATACTCTGGCTCAGAAGCGACTAACTATGTAGAGATTATTCTGTATAAACAACGATTATTACATGTACACTTTCGTCCATTTCTAAAAAATGTCGTCGCATCTATGCAGCATGTCCGTATAATTAGAACTTGGAAGTGCAAGTCGTAAATGTCCGCATCAGCAAATTGACGAAGCACGATCGCGGAGATGAAATTAGCAACTTGAAAAATCCCGCATCACTTCGTCGATTGCCTCGGAGGGTCTCGAACCGAAGAAACGATCTTCAGCCCCCAGGAAAGATGATTCGACTTCGTCGCTTTTTAATTAACTGTCTGGCAACCCCACGACTTGGCGCGTCGTCGACATAAAGAGGGTTGCTAATTTCCAGCCGCGTTTCCCCACCAAGAAACGCTCGAAACAATTTCCAAGAGAGAGAGGGAGAGAGAGAGAGAGAGAGAGAGAGAGAGAGAGACTCGTCGGATGTTTAAGTCGCGATCAGAAATCGACGAGGCATTACGAGCGTGATAAACCGTGATAAAACGTCGGTGGGTACCGTACCGACCCATATCTCGGGCCGAGCAGGTATTAATTAAACGGAATATTCTGTTTACCGGTGGCGAAAAACGAAAACGACCGTCTCGGTGAAAGCGTGAACCGCGGTGGATCGTCGTTAATTACGCGGCAACGATTCGTTCGAGGCAACGGAGCCGTGTTAATTTGCATTCATGGAAAAGCATGCGGGGCCGGGAGTCGGGACGGAGGAGTCGGGCCGGGGTCGGGTCGGGGTCGGGTCGGCGCGAGGAAGCACCACAAAATAAAATTGCCCTCTCCAGGCTCGGTGTTCTCCAGAGCTCGCGTTTAAACTTCAGCAACTCTCCCGGAAGCAGTTTTTACGAGCGGTACGTGTCTATTAGTCTCATTACCGACCCCTCCGGCTGCCGGGGCAACCTTCCACCCCGGGGTGGAAAACGACGCCACCCGTTATATTACCAGGCGTTAACGCTCCACCCTCGGCCAGGAGCGCGAATAAGGCTCCGCTTCCACTCTTTCCACCCCTTCTTCATCTTCTTATTCTTCTTCCAGGCCGCCTCTTCTTCTATTCGTCTACCCCCTTCCTTCCTTCCTTCCTCTCGCGCTCGCCGGTGTTCCGCCGCTTCCCCCTTTTTCTTTCTCTCCGCGATACCAACGGCCCGACAGGGGCTTTATTCTCGCAGGGCCATTAGTTTCATGATTAATTAACGGATCCGGTAAATCAATTTTCTTGTACCGACGTACGTCTCAGTCCTGCCCGGCTTCTTCGACTTCTATTATCTTCCCGTGATCCGGCGGAGTCGCGTTTTCGCCTTTTTGCACGCGCGAACCGTAATTGCGTTTCGTCTCTGACCGCCGCGCTTTTTGCGCCGCCGTGCACGTTTTATTCGATCTTCTTCCACCGGCAGGAACTGTACCGTAGTACTTTTTCCCTTGACATTTTGCGCCAGAGTAGGGCAAGCAAGAAGTTACGAGCCAGGAAAGTTACAAGGGGTATTTCCGGTCAATGCACGTGGTCATCGGAATTTTACGGAGAAAGAAATGGTTGCAGCACCTTTGACATTAACACAGCTTGTCAGATATCAGTATGACATAGGAAACACCTACTATGTGCGCATTTATTGTGACAGTTTTTATTCAGACTAATTTGCTTGCTGTTTCGCTTAGTGGAGAACTTGGTCTTCATTTCTGTTCTTCAGTTCAAAGGTATACTTCAAAGGTGTATCACATTTATATTTTACCTAATGCTAATTAGTCCCTTCATCTGACAAAAATATTAATATCTCAGATTATTCTATTAACACGTAACACCATAATTATGATGTACCTTTAATTAACATAACCTCGAACTTTTTCTAATTCTATTCCACGATGATTAAATGCAATAACAATTGTACCAAGCGACAGGAGGAAACGACTTCGATTTAACTTTATGATCTCACGTTCGCGAAAATGGTTCCTTAATTGATGTTTCCGCGCCGCTTTAGGCGTGCGTCAGATGGGGGTTGTTTAGCAGGGCGTGCGAGCCACTCGGGGCTGAAGAATTGAGTGTTCGTTGTTGCTCAAAAAATTTCAAGGATCACGACACGGTTCGCCCGGGGAGAGAGAGATTCGTCACTGTGCTTTAAATCGTCGGAGACGCGTCGCGTGAACGAACGCACGGAATTCGAAGACCAAGGGGTGTCGTCTAACCCCCTGCCTGCGTTTCCGTTGGCGTTTCGGCGCGGAGGGTCGGGCGTCGCGCTACTGTTTATTTAACTCGAAGCAATTTGATCAAAAATTTAATCAAGTCGGATTTTTGAGCGGCACCTGAAAGCGTGGCGAATCAGTCACGCCGCGGCAATAAAACTCGAAAGAATCCTCTCTCCTTCTCCTTCCACCAGCATCGACCTTTATGACACCCTCCGTTAAACACGCTCGCCCTCCACCTCTCGGCGCCTCTTTTGCCAGCTTTCTTTCGAGGCCACTGGAAATATTTAAATTGCACGCTGCGAAATACAGTTGGACGCATTCTTCTCGGCGACGTGGTTAATCCGGAGTCTCGAAGGATTCGTTATTCCAAAAGCATGAAAGGCTTTCGTATCTGGATTTTATAAAATCCGTGGCATCGGAAGGTTTCCGTTCGATGTCCAGGTTTTAAGGAATTCGGACCTCGTTCGACTTATTGTAATTATTAAGAGAAAACAATTTTTACCGGATCTCTCTCGATGCATTTTAATGAACCTCTAAAATGTCTTGAGAAAGTGCGAAAATTTTCGATTCCTCTTCAACCCTTAACTACAGCTTTTATTTGATCTAAAGAAAATAATATAATATAATAAATAAAGATGATTAAACAAGTTTTAGTATAACATGTCTTGATGATTGGATTTATTTATTCTTGAACAGCTACGTTTGATAGAGGAACTGAAACGCATATTTTGAAAGTAAAGACTTTCACTCTTTAAAATAGCTACAGACACAATAATAATTAATATTTTTCCGCGAAACTCCAAGTGATCAAATAACGACAATTCCTCGGCCATAATTTATCAGACAAAATAATTTGACAAATGATCCATGCTCGTCGTGGTCTGTGTCACCCGATCTAAATTCAGTGTAAGATCCAGCTCGATCTACCGCCGTCCGAATGCGGAGCCCCGTGTCGCATAACTCGGAGGCGACGATAAAACATTTTATCGCAAATGGCCAATTCGGAGCGGGCCAGCAATAGTCCTCGGCGGGCGGAGATAATGATTTTTTCTCTCGCGCCATTGGTCAGACGTGGGGCGAAGGGCGCCGGCCTGATAAGGGTGCAAAACAGTCGTCGCCGGGGTGGCGTTTGCGCGATAATTGCTGCGAACTATTTCAATCGAGGTTGGGGTCCGGACGCCGCCTAAAAATGTCACGGCTCTCAAGAAAAAGGGGGTTGGAAGGGGGGAGAGTTTCGTGGCGGGGTGGCTGAAAAAGAATATTAGCATGCCGCCAGCGAGTTTCCACGCTCGCGCGTCGAGTTTCCGCGAGGAACAGCGGGGAGGAAAGAGTGGCGGAGGGCGGCGTTTGCGAGAAAGGAAGAAATTAAGCCCGTAGAAGGGGAGAGTGGCGAAGAGACGCCCGGAGCTGGTGCAAGGAGGGGTGAGAAAGGCGGAGAGAGCAAGAGAGAGAGAGAGAGAGAGAGAGAGAGGGAGAGGGAGAGGGAAAAACTGGCGAAGGATTCGGCTCGATTGCCAGCCGTATTCTTTTAATTACCGGAGTCCTTTGGGGCAACGAAACGAAACGTTTCCCTTTTAATTGCATGCTCCGGCCTGTACATTCCACGATCGTTCTCTCAAAGAATTTAATTACCGGCGCGTATGGCAGGTATCCGCGCGCCCCTCCGCGACACCTTCCCCGCTCGCGGCGCTGCAATTACGCATGAAACGAACGTAAAGCTTTATTTAGGACCGGCCTAGCGTCGTCGTTACATTGTTACGCAGTTTTTCTCGTCCTTCGGCTGTCCGAGGGGTGACGCGACTTTCGAACGAGTCCGCGATATCACGCGTGTCGTCTCACCTGTCGCTAATTCGCGCGAGCGTATCTCGTGCTAGTCGCAGGTTACAGTGTAACAAGTAACAATGCGTGCCGTTGCGACCGCGGCCAGCACCTGTTCCGCGTAAGAAGCTAACCTGCGACGCCCCTCCGTGCCGTGTGAACCAACCGCGGTTTCTCAGTGGCCGTCTCTTAGTCTCCTTCTCTCTTTCTCTCTCTGTATTTCTCTCTCTCTCTCTCTCTCTAACTCCCTCCCTCCCCCTTTCTTTCTCGTTCCTGTTCTCATTCCCTTGGTCCCGCTGGCTCACCTCGCAGCCCTGGGGAACGAGGTAAAAAGTTAATTGTTCCGCTAAAAGGTAAATTATCGCGGATCTCCTACCGAATCCGCTTACGGATTTCAATTGAATCCGCGCAGGATACAGGCTTTTTTCGCCGTGTGCTCGGTCTTGCTTTCTTGCTCGCTCCCCTCGCTCGTGTTCGCTCGCTCGCTCGCTTCCATCGACGCGAAACTCAAGAAAGTTGTCAGGAAGCGCGGAAACGCGCTCGCGAACGAGTCAAACCGGGCGGACAGGCCGGGAATGGCAGCGAGAGACTGCGCGAGCGACAGTGTGTTTGCGAGTATCCGTCATCTGCTGTGGCTGAGTCGAATGCTGCGAGATCCGGATGACTTTCGGATCGTAGGTGGTTCGATGTCCCATTTTCGAAGGCTTCTTCGTTCAGCGGACTCTTTAAGCACGTTGTCTCCATTGTCAGAATTTTTCAGCTATTGTCAGAAGCTTCATAGTTGACACAGTAGCGATACGAAGCTGTAAAAGCAAGCTGCTGTTATGTAGAAATATCTTGGAGTACCTAGTCAATGAATGATTGTCACGTGGTGTAGTAGTAACTATGTTCGTCTTTTTAACGCGTTCCTCGTTCGGCTCTTTCTTTAGCAAGCAAGCAAGATGTGGAAATACGTAGTTTACAGTATATACTAGTACCAATAAATATACTTTGAATTGTGTCCGAGTTTAAGACATTGTTACGACATATGAGTTTAAAACATGGGACTTGTTATGACTAAGGCATGAGTTTAACATTAGATTGATGGAAAGTTAAAAATAGTTATTTTATATTACTATATAGACGTAATAATAAGACCTCCATTTCGATTTTTAATTTCTGAATATTACTATAATATGTTCCGCTAATATTCTCCACTACACACGTATTCAATAAGTAACTCATAAATGCATCTTTACAATCTGAATAATCTTAAATGAAAGAATTCTAGCTGATCTCGTAAATCTGGTGTTAAAACGTTGCATCTTCAGCATAAAAATCTACGGTTCACTAAAACGTGGTAAATTCACGGTGTAACAGTTTAGCGCATGCACCGTGTTCGTTAAGAAGCTGGATGTGGAAACTGTATCTCGGAGGATCGACGCAGTATTTCAGTCCAGTATTGCGCAAAGATCTACGATCTACTAAAACCTGCGCCGAGCACCGCAGAACCATGAAAAGGTAGAACAGTTTAGCGCAGCTGGCGAGTAGCTATCTATTTAAGAGACTGCATTTTCGAGGAGCGATGCAGTTTTATTGTCCACTACTGTATACATGCGCCATCAGCTTGGCAGGGTCTGGGGAGTCCGGAGCGGACCGGTGCACCGCGGCGGAGGGGAGAAGGTGAGGGCAATCGGTCACTGATTTGGTCAGATCCATAAGGAGCGTGCATAGCGAGGAGCATTAATGACCCGACAAGCATTCCTTGCCCAGATGCCCGATCCCCCCTCGTTTCGTCCCTTAGGAATCTTCATCCCTTCTCCTTCCATCTCCTCGCTTCCTCTTCTATCCTCTCCGATCCTCTCTCTCTCTCTCTCCCGCTCTCTTTCTCTGCTCCTCTCTCTCTCTTTCTTTCGCTCTCCGCCGCTGTCTTCTCGCGGACCGTCTCTCGTCCTCGATCCTCTTCCTCGTCCGTCTCTCTCCCTCCCTCTCCTTCTCTTTTTCTCGAGCCGTCCCGATTCTCCCTCCCGCTTCAGAAGTCTCGCGCGATCGCGTTGGGTGGTCTCTCTACTCTTACCGACTCCGTGGTCCCATATAGCCGAGAGACGTGTGCGCACGTTCTACCATGTTCGGGACCTTCACGACAGACAAACCGAAAGCAAAACCTTTATGCCCTTATACCTTAAACGCGAAGGCGCGCTCTCGCTCCACGCACCGGCGCTCGCTAGGACGCGACGAAGCGCGAGCGCGTGGGAGGCCGAGGTAACCAGATGCGTGTCCCCGAAGGGTGGACCACCCCCTCGATCGAACGCCCCCTTCGTACGGCTGTCTCGTCGTCGAATTCTCGGCTGTCGGCGGCCAATCGTCGCGGAAATCGATCAGACCGTTCGTTCGTTAGTTCGTTCCGAACCGTGGGGTTCGAGATCGTTGCAGATTTTATACGGTCCACGGGCGCAAGTTGGCGCAACTTTTGATGCAGCGGGTTTCAACAACTACTTCGACGACTCGCGTGTGTTCGATGAAATTTATATCGGGTTACGCGCGCGCATTTTTTGTGTAAAATGTTGAGGACGAATTTGATGGGAGAATTAAACGGACCATTATTTTTCCCGTGGAACGAATCAGGCAATTCGTCTCGACATTTATTTTTTAATATTCTGCACTATGCACCGATCCGCAAATGCATAAAATGAGCGGCATATTAACACGTTCGCTGTGGCGTTGACTTTATTGGAGTGACGATATTTTTACACAATTATATGCATATTATACGATTAATAAAATGTTGTTAATAACATTAGCAATGAAAGAGACATATTTACAGACAATATTATAAAATTTAAAATATGTTTACATATACTGTGCACTTAAAACCGCTGATTCTGTATTAAAATTAACTTTTTGTTCTGTATTATGAAAAATAGGTTTTTACCTGCATATATGACTAAATAAGTAAAAAAATTAAATAGAAAGAGAATATTTTATGGATATTTGGAAGCTTCAGCAAAGATCGCGCATCGATGATTAATTCATCGAGCCATCCTGGTGCGTCGCTGCTCGGATATTCCGAATCAATTTGCAAGGTACACGTAACACGAACTAAAGCGCCTCGACTAAGCTGTCGAACGCGGTAATAACAGCGCTCAAATCACAGAGTAGAATTTCGAGGCATAATTTCATGAACAAAGATGCCATCCATCGATTGTCTTCCCAGCAACGTATCATTAAAACTTTACTAACCAAGCATGAAGCGTCGTCGTTCGAGGTTGCGGCCAGGTTCTGAAAGAGAGAAAGGAAGAGATAGAGAGAGAGAGAGACAGAGAAAGAGATAAGACCGGGAGAATAGGCCCGTCATATTCCACTAGACATAAGACCGCTTTTGTTTGCCGGAAAAATGCCGCACTGACGTTAACGTTTGCCCGTGTTGTAACCATTTTATCGCCGGCCATGCGTGAACATCAGTGCCAGTCGCAAAGAAAACTCTTTGTCCGTAAAATGTCACTTGCGCCGCGTTTAATGCTGCATCCCTCAGCATCGTGCCCCCTTCGGTTATCCATACACCGAGACCAATCGCTTCGTCAAGCTGATCTTCGACAATACATTACGCACTTTATCCCGCCTGTGACATTTATCGATGCCGTCTACGGTCCACCCGACCGTTGCACCTTCGCGTCCGGATTCCGTTAATATCGCTGAGACTTCTAACCGGGCAATTGCAAACATTTTGCAAATGTCCGGCTACGTGGGACATGTGGGCTCTGCTAAACTCGATCCGTACAATCGAAATCGCTTTAAATGGTAAACTCGTGCTTTTCCAAATACATTTATCAATTGACATTTTAAATTCTAAATGCATAATAAAATTTCTAAATGTATAATTACTGTACGAGTGATATGGATCAACATCGTATGCATAAAATGCAGTAAATCGTATAACATGCAGGTACTGTAAATTAAAGAATTATCTAGGATTGAATTATTTTACTGGCACGTATGACTGACCAGATTGATTGTTAACATAATTTAGATTTAAGTTAACTTATAGTAACAATATAATAATTGTAACTAGTGACAAATGAAATGAATTACAGAGTTAAGCTAATTTATAGTAATTTGTAATTCATTCATCTTGTCTCTCGAACGTTTTGCTACGTAGAAAATTAAATTTAAAAACCCAAGCTTTTAGTTACAATTGAATCATTCTGTCATAAATTATAATCTAACGTTACGTAAGAATACCTACGAATTGTATGACTGGGTATTAAAATGCATTTTTGAGGATTGACAAAACGCTTTCAGACGATGCCACGAATAAATAGAGCCGATCCAAATGAATCGACACGGGCGCACGTTTCGCAGGTATAAAATTGCGAATGGGATTGCATGTAGGATGGATCCGGGGGCTAGAAAAGCGGAGTCACGTCCCATTGAGATTTCCAAAAGGAGCAGATAAAGGGGAGCGATCGTTCATCGCGCACGATCAGCCAGAGTAATTGCGGGCATCCTCCTTTTTGGCCACTCTAAATCTTTCTTTGCCGCGGAAAAATAGAGCAAACGACGGTCGGCTGAATGCACGGCTGCGGCTCTCTGCTACGCGTCGGCTACGTGAATTTTCATCGAGCCACTCTTCTCGAGACGCGAGCGCTATTTCAGCTCGTTAGGATAACGAGGATCTAATGTCGCGTTCACAGTCCGGCCAATTACGCGTCACGGGCCGGGGAGCGCGTCTTTCGGTGGACGTGTTGTATGGAAACGAAGGCGGCCGTTCTCTTTTTCGTTTAGCGTTCCCTTGATTTTTTAAGAAATCGTCCTGGCGTTGGGTTACGCCATTCAGATCGCTTTCGAATCGCCGAATAATTTTCTAAAGATTATTCCGCCAAAATTGATTGCGTCGAACCTTGGTGGATATATATCTTTTGCACGCATATTTAAGACTAAATGAAAATTGTCAAAGTAAATGTCTTTACTAAAAGACAATAAAATCTCTACGCGGGACAGTACAGGACTAATATAATCGTTTAATTAAAATTCCTATACCCGCCACTGAAACGCTTCGACACTTTCGGCGAGTCATGCGTTTCTTACGCCAAAGTGCACAATGACGTGCAAGCCTCGTGTCGGGAAGAAAATTACATCGGTATCCTGTGGATCATTTCTTGAAATTGAATCCGCACTCGTGCTACACACCCCTCCAGAAAAACGGCATCGTGTCGAGGTTACAAATACGTATTTCTAAAAATGCTTCGAACAAGAAATCGTAAAATCTAGATATACAATAAAAATTGTCTGCATCAAGTTCAAGAAACAGAAACACGTAGAAATGTTACCCCTTGAAATGTTTAATAAGTAGAAAATAGTCCATTAATATTCTTAATATCATTCACAATTATAAATACGGCTAACTCATTTTCGTCATTCGTAAATGTATAAATATTGCAGTCTAATAATAAAAGAACAATACATTCTCTCTCCACCTTGAAAAAAACAATTACAATTCAACGACTGCAGACACAAAGTGGAGGACATTTTTAGAAATTTGGAAAATATAACTCTCTTTTATTTTTAATTAATGATAGGTTAAAAATGGCCAGATTCGGTGCTTAATGAGATCGATTAATTTTTACCGAGCACTCGAATCGATCTAACCTAAGAACAGGATTCCGCGCAGGCATCGCTCGTTTACCTGACGTTCCGAGACGCAACAAACGCGCGCCGGTTTCGGAAAGGAAACGTTCCCGGGTCTCGGGGATCGCCGCGTTTCCTCTCGCCTTGCTAACGAGAGCAACGAGCCCCGTCCCGTCAAATTAAAGGCGGGCCGCTCGCGGAGCGAAGCGAAATTTATCGCCCCGCTTTCGGGAACCCGCGGGTAAAGGCCACTTAGCTGCCCGTAAATGCGTCGTCTCTATGACGACACGGCGGCAGATGTCCCGCCAATAGATCACGCGGTGCGTGGAGAGAAAGAGGCCCCCGCGGACGAGCTTTGTGAACGTCTGTCTCTTATCGCGAGGCCGCGCCGATGGACGTGAAAGCGCCGCTTCTATGAGTTATACCGCAACGCGACCATGCTTTTTCCAGTCTCGAGCTGCGCCGAAACATTCCTCGATCGCGGCTGGAGGATCAAGATTCGTCGCCGATTGCGATTTCGTCTCGGACGAGAAGCGTCAGCTCTTTTCCTTGCGGTCTTCTTCGACTCCGCCTCGTTGACGTTGAATTCGACTTTATATCTCTTGTTTCAAAATTGTAGAACATATCACGAATGGGTTAATTGGATTTTAATTTTTAATATAAGTTAAGTTCTTCATTTTAATTCGGGATAAAAAGAAAACAATTATTCTGGCATTTAAATAGAATCTTGTAGATTATAGAAAGCTATATTTAGCGTTAGTTAATATTTGGACACTGGATCCCCTTTAACCTATAATATCAGTAGCATTGTTTAAATCTATTTACCCTGGTGTCCAAAATATTTTATTGCATTACGGCATACAATAAGAAAAAATACCTCGTCACTTTTTATTAATGTATTTCCATGATAATAAGGTTATATTTTCTAATTCATGTCAATATATAAAAATACAGGTTTGTATTTCGGACGTATCTTTCATTGATGGTTTAAATAGCTAGTGAGCTTCTAATATACAACTTAAATTAACTCATTTGACTAATAAACAAATTAATGAATAACCTCACAGCTATAATATAAATCGCAAAAATAAATTCCCTACAAGTCTCTCCTTTGTACTGTAACAATGAAAGAAAACGGTACAAAGATTTCAGAAAGCAACAATAGCCAGAAATAGCCCGCGCCACTTTAGGGTGTAAATCAGTTTGCTATGACGCAAAGTCTAGCCGGAACGCCGCTAAGCCGGCGAAAACAGTCGGTAGGACGGTCGCAAGGATTCCAGGGTGCACTGCAGGGAACTCGGTGCAGTTTCTCGTAGCCGGAAGTGGTCGCGAGGCGAGCCACTCCGCGGTGGCTGATATTGTAATAAACAGCCGGCAGAAGTGTCCCATTAATTGTGGAGGATCGCAAGGTGGTCCCGAACAGGGCAAGAAGGTGAAATTTAGTGAGCCACTGGCGGAAACGTCGAGACCCCTAATGGCCATTCCGATGACTATGGTTCTCGACCACAGCGGCTGCTCTCCCTACCACCATCCCTCTCTCGCCTCCTCCTTTCGCAACCCTCTGGCCCTCCCCACCTCTTTAGCACGGTGGCCTCCAGGACGGTTCTAACTCGTTTTCTCCACCCTGGCCGGGCCCGGGCCACTCTTGGCCCTCCCTGGCCCGTGTATGCAACGGCGTTCCAGCAATTACGCATCGCCGCAGTTAAATACAATGGCCAGGACAACGACTCTGTAATTTATCCCCGGTTCGGGCCACCATCCGCGCGCACGTTTGTTTCCAACGGCTGGAAGAGAAACGCCGACGACTCCCCCCACCTCCTCCACCCTTCCACCCTCCGCACTCGTCCCCCTCCCACTACCACTCCCGTTTCAAACAACCACCCCCGAAAACCCTCGGACGGCGTTCTCCGCGTTTAAATTAATGATAATTAATAATGGCGAGGTCCTATGGACGCCGTTCGTCAGCGGTGAAATACGCGGGGGGCCAACAGGGGCGGGAAAGATTTACCGGGAATATTAAAATTAGAACGGTTTTACGGCGGTTTCGGAGCGGCTTTTCTCGGAGAAAATTCGACGCCGGGGTTGTTGTTTTTTTTTTCTTTGACACGGTCGATTAACAGTCGACGTTGACGGAATTACCAATTAGGGTGGCTACAGGCTAAATGATCGTAACGGTCAACCGTAATGGCTTGACAGTTTGTCTCTGGTTTTGGGCGGCTGACGTTCTCGCGCTTGGCACTCCATGAATATTTAATATCCAGGGGATGGAACACCTAGTTCACCCTCGTGAATACACAAGTATACGTAAGCATCGACGCTATAAAATTTTTATAATTATATTGACGCTAAAAAATTTGTTTACATTAAATGGTTTTTATAATGTCATTCCATCATTTTCGCCTTGCTAAAAAATACTAAAAGAAATGCGCCGATTTATCTTTCACTAAACATCTGTTTCTTACAATCAACGTGAGCGATTTTTAATTACATAAAGCTCCGCAGTAAAATGTGTTCAATTCTCGTTCGTAGCCAAATAAAATTCTGCGAGCAATTTCCGCGCGCTCGATTTCTCACCCGCGTGCGTTGGAAATCGCGTCGAAATTAAAATTGCAAAGTCCGCCGGCGAGCAATTACCGTTGATTGGGAAATTACGATCGGGTTTCGACGCGGGGAATCGTCGTTGACAAACAAAAAAAAAAAGAAAAGTGCCCGTAGAATCGTTTGCAGACCGAGCTAGGCTGTCCTTTTTTTTTTCGCTCGGTCCGCGTGAAGAGCCGAAGTCGGCAAAATCGATTCGGAGCGTCGCGTCGCTTTGCGAAAATACCGTTGCGCGCAATTACGTCGGACAATGCTACGGGCCGGCGATAGAATTACCAATTAGGGATCGTCACGGTTAAATACAATGGCCAAGGACAACGACTCTGTAATTTATCCCCGGTTCGGGCCACCGTTCGCCCGTTGTTTTCGAACGCCGGAAGAGAGTGTCGTCGCAGTCCTCTCTGGTTAGCTGAACCTCGTTGCGGCCTCCGCGTTCGGCGCAACGACAATTAATACCGTTCCCGGCGTCCTGTTTAATCGGCATCGACTATTGGACGCGTAAATTTCGGCAAATGGAGGTTCCGTGTTGATTCGGCCGGCCGACCGGCCCGTTCTTATTGGATGAATTCGTTTGTTCGTTCTACGCGCCGAAACAAACTCTGCGCAAACTGACCGGCGGATAATTAACATTCCCATTTTGCTCCCATTTATATTAAATCGCCGTTCTACGAGCTGACCGGTAGACAATTAGCCTCCAATTAATCAAGCTTCTCTAGATCTTCTATCAATTAATACTCTATTTTCGGATAATAGATTACGTAGATTGAAAGATCGATGAAAAATCTACGGAAACTAATTTATAATAATTAATTTGAATTTCAATTTATGTGCATCTCACTCATCGTGTCAAGATGTACACAATTATTCCTAGATTGAATTTATCACTCAACGATCCTATAAACAACCCCTTCAATTTTCTAACTCTTTTAGGACAATCTCCTCTGGTCAATCATGAATAGACTTTATAATTGACTTTATGTATTTTCATATTGAATCGCTGTATATATTAAGGGTATTTTACTTGTTCAATAAATAAATAAATAAATAAAGAGTAATAATAATTTCTTTTATTATAAAATCTGCATCCCGAAAATGTGACATAAAATGTAATCGATTTCAAAGTGTAAATTAAAACCGAACGAACTATTGTCCCAGTGTCGTTTATGCAGCTATTTCTATAGAACATGGAGAGATGAAGCAGAAGACTGAGTATTCCAACATTACTCTGCATAAACCTATTCGCCGCGGTCAGAAGATACGCAGCCCGCGGAGTTATTCGAACGTTCGGCCATTTCAGTGAATGGCGAGGAGCCGTTCCGGAAGCAAACTCGGGAAAAGGACACGTAAATCTGTTCTCGCGAGCGGCACAGCGTCCGCGACAGGTGCTCGCATATCGCTTATCCGTTCACGATCAGCAACCGGTAACCATTCGCGCGGCGTTTGATCTAGTCGCGCACTGTCATCCTCGCCACGTTCCATTTGTCGGTCGCGCTCGACATACCGGGTGGCTCGTTAATTCGGGATCAATTAGCGCGTCACGGCGTGTCACCGGCGAATGGGCCGCGGCGCGGCGCGGCGCGGCCGGCCGGCAGCCGCTCGCTCGACCCCTCGTGCCCTCGCATATTTTTCGGCCACGTAAATTCTACTAATTACGCTCGGTGCCGCCGCTTTCGCCTCGGAAACCTATCGGCCGTAAACGTCCCCGAACCCCTCCCGCCCCTTCTTTTTTTCATTCCGCCGGCAAAAATTCGAAACGCACCGCCGCGCCGACGGTGCTTGAATTTATTTCGCGGCCGAATTTACGATTCGATACGGTCCGCGAATGTTTCCGGGCCATTCAACAATCGGATACGTACCGGTGTTTAATACGCGTCAGCAGTATTTCGCGGTTTTCTTTTCCGTTTTTAAACATCGGGAGAACGTTCGATCGCGATCTCGTTCGAGAAACGAGGAATTTTGATCCTCGTTCGTTTAAACGATCTCTCCCCGGCCGAGCCGTAATTCAATGTATTTAGTAGACAGCGAATACGGATTCGAAAAACTTTGACCCGGGTGTCTCGGAATTTTATCCAGCGATCCTCGAAGTGGTTCGCAGTTCATTCCAATTACTTAACTACGAACTTTGCGCGAGTTACGGGAAAGTTTACAGTTCCATAAAAATTCAACGTCGCCGGGAATTTTTGTTCGACCCCAATCGTCCCGTATCGTGCTCCAGATTATTTATGCATCGCATCTGCACAGGTTTTATGCCTACTTCATTTATAGCTTTCTCGGAAAAATCATCGCATGTCCGATGCCGCTCAGCAGCCAATTATTTTCCAATATTACAGCTTTACTTCGTCGTCGGCGGATCTTCGTATTAAAGACGAAGGAGGCTATAGTCAAGTTCACCCGGTTGTATAATTTGCGAATCGTGACCGATGTTTTTCTTTTCCGATACGTTGCAACAGGGTTTCTATTTACGCAGCCACCCGGCCCCAATAATTCAGCGACCCAATTATTTGCCCAGCCAGCCAATTATTTGCGAATTACGTGTCTCGTCACTCGTGGAATTTCCTTCGCCGATAAAGCTATTAAATCACTGCGAACTGGATCGCGTATTCGTTCGACGCCGCGCGGAGATTGTCCGAGCGTAGTTTTTACTTTTGTTCGAATGGGAGCAGGCAACCGGGTTTCGTCTATTTCTGTAGCAATCTAGAGATTTAATCTGGCGGACAATTTCGCGTGCCGGTGTTCCCCCCCGATGTAAATAGGCGCGCGCTTCGAAGAGGGCACCGCGAGGAATTCGAGGAGGACAGGTAAATAACAGAGAAGGAACGATCGGTCGTTGTATTTTTCATTCGATTTAATCGGTGGCAACATGTAAGCGGGTTACATAGATTATATCGACCACTTATTGTGAGACACTGGGATATACATATATGCGCATACCTTCCGAGTCTACACGCGTGTGAGAGAAGAAGAGAAAAAGAGAGTGAGAGAGAGAGAAAAATAGAGTAACGTATACACGTACATCTATATTTATGGTATATTTATGCATGAATATATATACACGTACATAGATCTGCCCATACGGTTGTACAATAATAATTAGGAATATACAATGTTGAGATCGTTTTTGTATTTACGCGGCCATGCGCACCGATACATACGGAATAATAATAACAGTAATAATAATAATAATATAATATGATTTAATATAATATAATATGATATATAATATAATATAATATACACATAGAGTCTTCTCGCGGCAATTAACATTATCTCGTATCGTACATATACACATATCACGACCAGTACTATTTACAGCTATGTACAGTGGAAATAAATAATTTAAGCGGCTAATCGATAATGATCGGTATAATCGAGGCCCGTGTACTAGAACCGTATCTACCCCGATATGTAATGTATACTCGTGAAATACAAAGTCTCAGTCTCAGCCAAGAATCGCTCGGGAAACGAGTACACGCTGTTCGTCGAATCAACGTCGCGATTATCCATAAACTTCTACAAGGTACCACCCAGCTGTCCCATAAAACCGTCACGAAATCGTTCGACGATAAATGCCGGCTGGAAACCTGATCGATTCGAGCTGTCCCATAAAATCGACACACTTTGGAAATCTACTAGTCCACCGTGCTTGACCCCATAATACACTTTCGTTCATAGAAAAATGCCGTTCCGTTTTCAGCAGTCTTGACACATCGCACTCGTCGAGAAACAATTGATACAATTCGATGCTAACTGAATTTGTCTAAGTCGTCGATCTTTTGCAAAATTTTCAATTCTTCTCTATTTAATTTAATTTAATTTCGATCAACGTAATTTTTCTTGCATGTTCGACGCAAGGATTTATTTTGTTAACCGAAGAAGAATTTCTTCCGTTCCGTTTCTAAAACATGTTCCATAAAATATGGAAATTGCAGGAGAATCCAGAGTTTAATTATAGTCGTCGTGCTCGATCGATCGATGCAGAATCTCTTCGGAACACCTATCATTTCGTGTTCTTGATCAACATCGTTCGTCTTTATTAAGCGGTGTCGTTATCAAGCGCTCCTCGTGTTAATAAATTTCTTTGCTAACCCAAGAACGTCGAAGGGCTAACGTCGGCGCGGGCGACGCCATATTTGCATTCGGCGGTGCTTCCATAAAAGTGGGAAGATCGATTGAAATTTCACGCGGCACGGTCCGGTTTCCCGCGGCTACTGGGAATGATTGCCACCGGTCACGATCTCCTCGCCGTCCTCGTCGACTGGCACGGTGGAGTGATTGTACAGTCCTTGGGCCATCAGCTGTAGCGCCAGCGGGTTCTTCTGGCCGCTGGCCTTCTTGATTTTCGCCCTCTTGTTCTGGAACCAGATCTTGATTTGGGCCTCGTTCAGGCCCAGGTCCCTCGACAGCTGCTGCCTCCTCCGCTCGGTGAGGTATCGATTCTCGGCGAACTCGCGCTTCAGCCTCGCCAATTGCTCCGCGCTGAACGCCGTCCTCGGTCTCTTCTCTTCCGGTGAGCCGGGCTTGGTGGTGTTCGGCGACCGCTTCACCCTCCTCGTTCTGGGCCCTGGAAACAGATAGATCGAGACGCTCGATTATACTCCCGCGGCAAATCACCGGCTGACGCTTCTAATCTCTAGTTAACAGGCGATCCGCGCGCCAGATACGTTCAAACGCGAATTATTATCATACAATGGCCGAGCCGGCGCGAGAGCTGCTCGAATTCCGCGACCGTTCGCGCTGCTAACTCGACGATCTTTTTAATCGCGACCGCTTACACGCGAGCTATTGTTACGCCGCGATCGACGTAAATGAGATGAGCTTCGATCAAATGGAAGAATTATTAACTGGCAATTGTAGTAATACTCAATATTTTGGTAATTGAATTATTGTAGATTAATCGTCGAGGTATCCGTAATCAAGTATATAAAGCATTAGAATGTTCATTGAATGGTGTTACAGTGGCCAAATTCGGGAGAAGTCATTGATTGTAGCTTTCTAAACTACCCCGTCGCACTCTAAAATATTGCTTCCTTTTCTTTTTATTTATAATTCATGTATAATTCAACTTACAGCATTTTTCTGTATCTCTCTAACGATCTAGTTACAATCATTTTCTCTTTTAATCGACTAGAAATGTTTGCATCTAAAATATGTCGTAGCAATCACTAACAAGATACTTTGTCCCATTCTGTAAAGTTCTTTCATAATAATTATTAATTATTTATTTTTCTTTATTTATTCGAAATATATCAAACACCGTAGAACAGCAAAACATAACTACTTATTCGCACTCGTCACGGCACAAAACAGTGCAATTTCTTCATGACGACTACGCTCGTAAAAAAACAACTAACTGCTTGAGGCACTAGAAAAAGTATACTCGTATATTGTTCACAGAAGCATATATATCTTTCTATTAAAGCCGATAAGCGAGACATACTTTCTCGCCGTAAAGTAGAAAGCGAAAACGCGTGATGGATTGCTCGTCGACTTTTGACGCGATCGTTTCGAGGAACCTGAAAGTGTTGAACCGTGTTCAGACTGAATGACAGAAGCGCCGTATTTATTGTCCGAACTGTGCCAATCTTCCGCGGGACGAGTATGTAAATGGTAATTAACCGAACGAGAGGTTCCATCGAATCCACGGTAAGGCTATCTGCGCGGCCGCCGATTTTATTTTTCCGCGCTCTAGACTAAAGAGAGAGTCCGGCCGCTTTTATCTGTCGCGGCTATCGGCCAGGCCTAGATTATTACGGTGTATTACCAAATTGGGTGCCCGAGCACCGGGAGACGGAAAAATGGTCTCTCCGCAGTCGTGACCGCTGGCCCCGGCCAGCCCATGTTCGCCGCGATGAATATTTATAAGTGGCATAACATCGAAACACGCGGCCGCTATCAGCGGCCGGGCCGAGGCTCGTTCACTTTCTTAACCGCTTGTTCCGCGGGACAAATCGCTACCGCTACTGAAAATTCTAATGGCACTTCCTTTCGAAGCTGCTCCTAACCGCGGTCGATCGACGAGGGAAAGAAAACACGACCTCGTACAGAATATTAGCGACCAATTTTTCTGCCGAGGGAAATCACTTTCTCGCTGCCAGGAAGTCGCCGAACACTTTTCCGCTGTTTTAGTAACTGCTCGGACTTTCAGAACGCGGACTGAAATTTGCAAGTGCGTTGTTGTTGCAATTTGTTCTTTTTCTCGAGCGGCTACAGTTTCTACAAACGCAATGCATTTATTATACTTTCCTATTCGTTAGTATTGTATAAGGGGATTTTTTGAAATTAAATACTGTGTAAACGCGAAGACTGAATTAATTCTCAGTTACATCTAGAAATGATCCTTCTTTCCTTGTTAGAATAAGGAGTAGAAATAAATAAAATATCGAAGGGAAACTGGTTTTGCGAGATGGATGGTAAACGCGAACTCAAATAACAGTTCCAAACGAAATTAAAAGTGAACGCTAAATTGCGTGTTTTCAAGTGAGATTCAAGATTCAAGTTCAACGAAATTGTAACAGGAATATGCAACATTCGTTCCAAATAATATGAGTCCAAACACCGCGGAACAATTTCAGTTTAAAAATAAATTTTATCCTTTTAGTAAACAATAGAAATCGACAGTATCCGGAGAACTCGATAAAGAAACAAAATACAGAAATAACCAGAAGAAATATGGGCAGCGTACGGAAGCTAATAAACATAAGAGATGGAGAAGGTAGGTATAGATCGGGACGCGCGATCAATCAAAGTTGGCGAGAGCCACGAAATTTCTTTCGGAGGGCCGATCGAGCCCCGGCGATCGATCACGGCGCATCGGGCCCTTAATTAAGGAAGACACAGATCGCGATCGGCGGTAATTAGCACGGCGTTCGTCGGCTCTAGGACCACCCCGGGCGCAGGAGCGAAGACACGCGGAGCAGTATCTAGGACAGACCGATAGCGGAGGGTAGATCGGCGGATATAGGTTGTGAGCAATTAGGTTCTGCGAACGGGTGCAGGTGGTATCGAGTCGTACGTTCACCCCGCCCCGCGGACGGGGCAGGGAAAGCCCGGCGTTCTCAGGCCGGCAATTATACATAAGCTATGCAGCCCGTAACAGTTAAGATCACGGGGCACGCGGTGCAGCGCCGGGTGACACTAAATCGGAACTGGAACGACGGCACGGGAAACTGGTATTTCTTTATGGAATCTAATCGCGCGGAGGTGGCGCGCGGCCAGGTGTAATTAGGCGAGCTTTATGCCGCGCGCGGCCGATTTTTCGATACCGTCTCCCGCTGTTCGCCGCTAGAAGTCCGCGCTACCGGGAAACCGCGGCTGATTTCCATAGAAACTGGTTTCCAGATGTAACGGTCGCCAAAGTTAATTGATTAAACGGATACGGAGAAACGCTCGAACGGGAACCGCAACTATGGTCGACCCCTCCCCCCTCCCCCGGGTCACTTCCTTGATAGCGGGATTAACTGAGACGTATCTGTCTATCGGCGGAAACGCGACCCTTCGATAATCCACTACGTATGATTATTGTTTCCGGTTTCTGCGATTACATTATCAGAATTATCTCTGCTGCTTCTATCGTATCTGTCTAGGGAAACGTAATTTGTACTAGCCGAGGAGATAAACAAATCCACGGTGCCCACACTAGTCGCAAGAATCGGCGGTATCTTGTTAATTAATTTATAACCAAGAATGGGAAATATAAACTCACCGGAAGACGGCCTGTCCGAGTATCTGGTGCAGTAGACCCACGCCGGCCACGGACTCTGACCGTTGAGCGAGGCTGGCTGACTGCTGGAACTGTTAGCGGTGCTGGCAGAGGTGCTGTCTCCGTTGATAGAGTCTCCGCTGATAGTGGAGGACGTGGATCCTAGTGACGGTGCCCCGGTGACAGAGCTTCCGGTGACGGAACTCCTGCTACTTGCGAGGCTCTCTAGACTGCCGCTCCTGCTGAGACCGGTGTTTCTCTGGACTGGCGAAGCGAGTCCGCAGTGCGAAGAAAACAAATCCCTGTCACGGTGTATTGAAAAACTGCTCGCTTGGGATCTCGACGGTGAGAGCCTGCTCGAGGACAGGCTGAGGTCTCGCGGTAGAGGAAGGGGACTGTGTCGTGGGATCGGGACCGGGATGGTGGTCGGATGTCCGGTCGTCAGCGTTGACTGTTTGCTCGTCTTCGTGCTGAGAATAGCCTCGCGGCCAAAGTCAGGCCGCAGGATGTTCACCACGCTGAACCTGAGCGGTGTTTCCATGTCCTCCTTGCGGTCCTGTGGCTGCTCTTGATGTTGCACCACGTGGTTCTCGGGGGACCGCACCCGATGAGGATGATGATGGTGATGATGGTGGTGGCTACCGAGGCCCAGTCGCAGACCGTACGCGGAATCCATGGTCACGAGAGCTACGCTCATTTTTTGTATCGAGAAGTGTCTCTCTGTCCACTCGTTGATCTACTTTCGATTGTATCGTTCGAAGAACGCCCCTAGCCCTCTTCCGCCATGATTACGAAGGAGCACAGGATTCACACGATACGCCTGTCAGTCAGGATATCAGCCACTGGAACACTAACTCACTAGCTACTCTACAAAGTTTCTGGCGCGCACGTGTCACAAAGTCTTCCCTCTCTCTTTCCTTCTCTCTCCTTCTCTCTCTCTCTCTCTCGCTCGCTCGCTGTCTCGCTCTCCGATCACTGTTAGCCGACACAGATCGTCACCGAGTTTTCCTGAGTGTTGCCGCGCTGGTTACGTAACATGTCTGCTACCCAAGTGCACACGTGGCAGGCTCGTCTAACTGCAAAACGCGTCGCCCGCGTCCGATGTCCCTGTAGCCCGGAGCGAGATTAACGGTTGGACGCTGCGTCTCCGCCGAGCCCGGAGAAGAGGTCTCCTTGGTATTGGCTTTTCTCGAGGTTTCCGAGGACTCGAGCGAGTGCTGTGACGGGTCTGACTGGCTGTCCATCCGTCGCTCAGTGATGTCTAAACTAGGGGACCTGTGGTCCCTACTTACCGCCTGCCCCGCCGCACCGCTCCCCCCGTACCCCGCGCTCCGCGCCCCTTCACTCCTCCTACGCCCCGGCCTGGAGTGCAGTGCACTAGACACCCTCGATTGTATCTCTATTAACTCTTCAGCCGCTGGCTCCGCCTCCCGCCGTGAGGCTCTACCCTGCCCCCACCTCGGCCTCTTATCCCCACCAACAGTGGCACGGATAGTAGGGGGCCGGCTCGAGTTCTACCGCGATCGATGCCGCTGCAACCTCCCAGTCTCGTTCCGGCAGTGACAAGATTTTTGTCCTGTCCCCTCTATCGCCCCCGGCAAGAAGCCTCATCGTCCCGGGTGCAATATTGCTTCTTGGAACAGGATAACTCGGCAACACCGTCGCCCAATCCCTCGGGACTCTCGAGATCTGATTGTCGTTCGAATCGCTCCCACGCAATTTCATAACTTCGACGGGCGACTGTTTCGAAGCTCTGCCAACGGACGAAACTGGACAAATTCGATATCGTGTAAAGTAAGGAAGCTCGCGGATTACGTTTCCTCGGCAATTTCGCACGAAGAAACCGTATCCGCGCCACTGGGAACGTCGGCGGTGGCAGCCCGGCTGGCTTCTCCCCGCCCCGTTTCCAGCTCCCACCACGGCGCCGCGTCGAGATCTCGCCCACATTCTCGCCCCTCCCCGACCGGCCACGCCCACATCGCCTCCCCTCCCATTCGATGCCCACTACTCCATACTTTTGTTCGTCCCCACTCCGGCGACCCGGCCGGCAGGCAGCTAATTCATTTCTTCGAGTCGACAAGCATTCCCTCGCTGACGTGGATTTTATCATACCGGCGTCGAAATTGCTTTATACAAAAATTCGCCGGAGCAGATCTAGCTCTTTCATCTTCCCTTTTTATTCTCGAGGCGTGCAGCCTCGACTTTGCTCCAACAAATGTATTATCCTGCGGCAGATGCTGCTCCGCTCCGCGTCCGTTCTCCGCTCGTTAACTGCCCGCTTCGGGGCTGCGTGTCCGCGCGACCCACTCCGCGATCGTCCATCGACGTTTAATGTTGGGAACTGAAAACGCTGGCGGTCGAAACCCGTCTCCTTTAACTCAATAATTTTTCTGTGATTTTTAATGTTTTCACTTTGACTGTAACGGGTAACGGTCGTTAGATTTTAATTGCATTGAGTATAACCGACCATTCTTTTAATTTTACCTGCTTCTTTTAACTTGACTCGATATAACTTTGGCTGGGTTGTGTCGATAAATTCGTCGATGATTTTCTTAGCACTGCACGATGCAACAACGGCGCGTTAGTCAAAGTTCGATCGCAACAAATGCCTTTGTAATTATCGGTGTCCAGCAACGTCATACGAAATGCGATCCGAGACGACACGTATTTATCGCGCAAGAGCGGTTTTCGTATCCGCACATACAAATGAATGGAAATGAAGCGGCCGCTTGGCAGAAACATCGAACGCTTTTACACTTTGTTAGGCTATCTACCATCGCTGATAAGATTCATAAATTCCCAAGTCGGTAGACCGTAATTAACACGCCAAACCATGTTGCAGCGGTCTGCCAGATTAACGAGGCAATCCGCTTTGCCAGCGACTTTAAACATGAACCATTTCTCTTTAATCAACCCCTAACGTGCGCAAAAAAATCAGTGAAACTTTCCGGGACTTTTTTTAACAAGTGATCCGAGGCACTCGTCTTTCTCGCAGCGACGCCACTTGGCCACTTAGCTGCTGCTAACCGTTTGACAAGTGAGCGATGATACGTTTATTCGTAGTAATTATTGCCATCCTTTTATTTGTTCGTTCCACTTTGTTGCGGCCTCGAAAGATACAAAACATAATTGAAATTGCAATTTATACAGCAAAATTTTTACGCGTGAACTCGTTGAAAACAGCTAATTGCTTAAGAAATGAAACAGTCTCACGGATCGCACGTTGATAATTACTATCTTGGCTCGCGGGTTAATTTATAAAACTTTTAAAAATGACCACGAAGATTCTCAGTGACGTTTTAAACGCGGGGTTAAGCTAATTATCGAGCCGGGCAATTTGGAGCGTAACTGCAAAATAATATGCGCCCCGAGGGGGGGTGGGGGGTGGATTCCTCCATTGTTCTCGCTGATTTTTATCGCGTATGCACGTCGACGATTCAGTAACGAGCGTCGTTAGCCGCGGTGACGACACACTCCGCCATTAACCGGTGAGGAGAAAATTACAGCCATTAGCTCCGCGAGCGTCTAATCGCGCGGCGCTAGTGCTCTCTTGTCCCGCGGAAGCGTTATTCGATGGCGACACGAGACCGGGGCCGGCTTGTTCATTAAAAACACGCGAGATTTATAACGGTGGGTTGTTAAAAACGCGGCGAATTAAATCCCGGTCCGCCGAGTTCATCTCGCAGGTGGCTAGCACGCGAGACTGCATTAGTTGGCGTTAATCGCTGGTTCCGCGACTGCTGTTTTTCTAGCTTATCCTCTCGAAGCGCAACATCTCGGAGAAATTCTTCTGAAATTTCGTACCGCCATTCGAAGAAACCGGCGAAGTTGCAGCGCGCGATGGATCGCGGAATTCGTTTAAACGTTTTCGAGCATCGTCCACTGATCATAAACCCGCATTACATGACTCAAAGAACTTGTGGTTAAACGGAATTATGGTAGAAAATTAAGCAGCATATAAAAGTATTTACTTCGCGTGAAAGTTAGTTAGTTTGCGTTGAAAATCAACCTGCATTCAACTGGACGAATCGAAAACTGTAGGAAAATATTTGAATTCGATAAAAATTATAATTTTATTCACGTGCATGAGTATGATAAAATTTTAACTAGAACAGCTGAATAAATTACATCGCGTTAATTGGAACAAACTCGTGTCTGTATCAAATGTAACATTCGAACAGAATTTTTGGATTCTGAACAATAGTATGCGTGTAAAACAAGCATTCCTCTCTCACCGATGCAACAATTATGTAAATATTCGCGGCGTTTTTGTAAAGTTTCCAACAGAGAGCCGAGCAATTTCGTTTGGCAGCAGCGTGAAACAGGGGTCGGTAATTATAGCGAACGGAAGAGGAGCGATAACGATGGAAATGCGACCAGTTCGGCGTGGCAATCGGCAACGGGAAACCGTCGTGCGAGCGACGTGTAGAGATAAAACAACTTGTTCGCGAATTTTCCAATGCGACGAGTACACCTGTTTTCGCGATTCGAAGGCGTTCGAGCGGACTGCTTTTAAAATTTCATCGCGGCCGAGACTTGGCTGACGGTGAACAGAAGGCGATTCCTTTGTTCCGCCAACGCGGCGCTCGAGAATGAACGTGTAAGATCGTTGTTACGGTCTACGGTTTTATTAATGACCACACCTTGGGATACCAGCTGCCACGTGAACCAAAAACCGATCGTTAGCCGCCGCCAACTCGATTCGTGTTAGAACAATAATAGAGACAGCCGCTATAAATAACCGTAACGTGTCTATCCATCAATCGGGGCCTCGGAGTCTATGAGCCGGGCAGCGTTCTACGTCGCTCCGCGACCGGAAGAGGGGAGGACGATACCCGTGGACCAGTTTTCAGCACGGTCTTCCTTCGCCTTCGGAACGATACGCTGTAATTTACCGGCAATAATCGGCTCCGATGGATTTATCTAGCCATTAAACTCGGGCTCCGCGGCCTCTCGACGTGGAAACTGGGATTCGTACGCTGCCCCTGAGATCTCCAAGGTCTTGAAAATGCGATATGATTTACGGGTATGTCGGAGAAAGGCTGCGTAAAATCGAGCAAATTTCTAGGACAGTGGAAAATAAGGTAAAACGAGTCGTATCGTTCGGACGGAAATGGTCAAGTCGATGCTGCAACAATTTTTACGTCTGTTACCTGAAACACTCGTTGAACTTACGTAAAAACACGCACGAGTGTTTCAAGCAAATTCTTCCGAAGATATAGTGCCTTCCACTCCAAAGAATTAATACTTTGCCATTCGATCAATTGTTCTAGAAAACAACCGAACATGTAGGTGTTCTAAATTAATGAATGTTAGAACTAACAATTGCGCAGACTTGAAACAACAAAGTCCCCGGCTGATTTATATTGAGAACAGATTTCTTGTCTCTAACTTGTACAGCATGATGCATGGATGAAAAACCCGCAGCACGAAAGTCAGCTGTCGGTTCTAGCCGAGCCCGCAAGCTCTACGGGGAAAAAGCTGCGAGGTATTTCAAGGTTCGACGGTGCAATCCATCTTTCCAGCTGATCGTTCGAACGTACTCAAGCAAGAAGGATCGTGGTGGCAAACGCAGTTAATTCGTTCGTTAGAACGAGCCTCCCAGGATCCCGAAAGGACGCCGGAGTCCAAAAGAGAAGACGCCTAGGGCGAGACCAATCGCGAGTCTCGTACGTCATGGATTGATTGGGTTTTTCGTTGGGCTTGCAAAAGGAAGAACGCCACGAGAGACAGTGGGAGAGAGAAAGAGAGATAGAAAGAGAGAGAGAGAGAGAGAGAAGAGGGGTAGGAGGGATCTCGCCGCGCGGCGATCATTATTCCCCGAACGCGATTTGTAAACGGGTTCTATTTATGGCACTGCAAACTCTATAATCAGCCGCCGCAGGGGCGACGACTTATTTAGAATAATTAATGCAGGTACGACCTCGCGAACCGGTCGCCAGCCAATCGCGGTCGCGCTCTCCCTGCCGCGCGACTGCCAGAGGGGAAACGGGGGGCGTGGCCGAGCTTGCCGCGCCCATTCGACCCGATCCACATGCAACCTCGCGTGCGATCGCTGCGTCCCCACTCCGAGCGCTGCGTCCCCACTCCGCGCTCGGTTTTTCGAGACTACGGCTGTATTTTCTAGAGCAGAAGCCTGCGCGTAGCCATGCGCGCCCGAAGCGACACCACGAACCCTACCGCGATTTTTCGGCGAAATTTGGAGAATCCTGGGGAATCACCTCGTTCCCGGAATCCTCGGGAATGGGTTCGGGTCCTTCGAGCAACCCGGATATTTGCTTCGCGACCGTACTTTCGTTGAGACGGCTGATTTCACCGAAGAACCGTTGCTACAGAGCTGCTTTACAAAATCGAAGTTGTTACTACTCTTTGATTCCATTGTTAACACGGTTTTGAAGACTTTAGGTATGTCCACTGTCTGTTCCGGACCGCCGATGGCCAATCTATTGAATGTGCTAACGAGTTGTAAGTCGTTCAGCAGTTCAGCGACTAGGTAAGTTTTTGACCTGTTACAATATTGATATATGGGCAGCGCTCTTAAAAATGGAATGATGAACAGCCTGCTGAATTTTATGCAACACGAAAACTGTCTGTGTCAATTACAGAAGATGAGAACTAAGTAGAAATACCTTCTTTTCTTTAATGTAAACCTTACGGAACCTGTCTAAATGACGGATCGTTAATTGCTTAATTTACAACTATTCAAATTGTAAAGATTGATTTACAAGTTTTTTATCCCATGCGTGTGCTACACTCGTTAAACATCGGAATAAATGTTTCGTTGTTACTTTTACAAACTAAAACGCAACAGCTGCTTTCAGCGGTCTCCAAATTTAACATTAATATGTCGCAAAGACGATCTACACGTAGAAATGCGTTTAAAAGGAAGGTCTGCGAAATTGCACCAGCCATCGATTCACTTTCCTCTACTTCCATTTCTACTCATGTTGCCCGTTCCTCGGATCTATCATTTGCAACGGCGATCGTCCAGCGTTATCAATATTATTATCATCCCGGCGGGAGGCTATTAGAGCATCGGAGAAGGGGGGCAGAGGGGGGCAGGCGTCGATAATAAATGCAGCGGACGGGACGCGTGAATCCAGATAACTACGCGATTAATCGGGCTGATTGAAAGTATCCGACGGCGAGGCCTGTCGTGCATGCCACATCCACCGGAGTGCACTCTCCGTCTCGTTCGCTCTTTACCTATGCCGGCGGTGGCCGAGGCCAGACACACCCCTGCGCAACACGAGACACCGCCGATCATTCCCCTAATCCCGTTTATAAACACTCGACCACTCCCACCTCCCCTGCTGCGGAGGGATGATGCGATGCGATGCGCCTCGCAACCCCTCGGCGCGGCGCGGCGCGACCCGACCCGACGCAGCGTTTCGCCGCTCGTTTTCACGGGCTGTTACGTGTCCCGCGATCGGCCCGGCTATATTTATACGCCGCCCAGGCTGAGATAATATACACCCGGTACATGCGAAGATAACCGCACCCTGGGGAAGCGGTATGCTGCTTATGAACCGTTCTAACACGATGGGGAACCGCAAAGTGTGCTGATTTATCGGCGGGGAGGTGATGGACGAGGTGGAGCCCGTCGACGAGACGAACGCCGCTCCACCCCCGTAACGGGAGGGTTCTTCCGGTGAAAGTGCCCCGTAAAATTGGGACGGCGCTCCGCTTCGTCGAATCGACGGGTTTGATTGCGTCGACGAGCCTGCTTCGCCGGAGACGCCGCGATCGATAGCTTCGATCATTTTAGATATACCGGATCGTGATGTTGCCGCTTTTCTTAGTCTAGTTAGAAACAATATTTAATTACTTTATTGCCGTCACTATTGTATGCGATCATTCTCAATTCTTCTCTTACTGTCATTGCTGTTACCTCCTGTTATTATTAGACTGCGGATCTTTATGAGAATTGTCTGAGTTTAATTGTAAAGAAAATGTAAATTAGATGAAAATATCTTTTCTCTTCTAACCATCCTAATAAGTTAAAAATGATGTAATAATATCCTTGAATTATTCTCTCTCTTCAGTTTTGTTCTTTCACCTGTTCATTTTTGTCATAAATGTATAAAATTCGCAGCCCAGTTATTGCCATCGTTATTATACCACTCGTGCTCGTGTAGTCGCTATCGTTACACTTTTTCTAACAAATGGCCGATCCATTTACAGAACGAATAAATTCAATTCTACAACGCAGAGCGGGCTTCCACAATCTAAAATAATAACAGAACTGTTAAGGGTTCGACGAAACAATTACCTTACCATCGGCGACACGAGAAAACCCATCGACGGCGTTTCCCCCCCGTCCTTTTAGACTCGTCGCGACTCCGTAGGCCGTCCCGCGAGGAATATTCAATTTCGTTTCGTCGAATCGAGGAAAGACACTTCACCCTTATAGAAGGCGGCCGACAGGGGAGCCATTATCTCGGTATTCGCTTCGTTATCAAGCGTACAAGCGGATCCGGCCCGATTAATCAGATCGTTCGTATTCCACTCCGGCGTATTTTTTCGCCGGATCTAAACAGCCGTCTAGCGCGGCCAAAGAAAGAGGAAACCCGGGTAAGAGATTCGCCTCGTCACTCAGATTTTTTACAGCCGCCCCTAAACTGCATTCTGCCGTCTTGTCCGCGCGCTCGCGCGCGCGCACGCAAAAAGGGAACAATGCGACCGTGTTCTCCTGGCTGCCTCGGGATCCCCGTCCCCTCTCCCCCCCTCCCCCCTCCCGCCGTCCCGCCGTCGGTCTCTAAACCGTACAGGAGAACCAATTACCGGGCTGGACTTTTTCTCGATGCCCGTTAATCACATTAATCCATTTACGAGCGAGCGAACGGCCGGTGTATACATGCAAGAACCCGGGGCGAGCGAAAAACGCACGAATAAGAGTACGGTGGCGGCAGAAAGGGGGCGGCGGAGGGGGTGTCCGGCTCGAGGAAGCCGATGTAAAATTGGTACGTGTTCTGCGTAATCCAGCACCTCGGCCGGCCCGAATATGGCGGTCGCCATGGCCCGATCGCATAAGCGAACCGTGCTGCCTTCTATTCTAATGGTCGTGGCTCTCTCCGCTCGGCTCCGCTCCGCGCCGAGACGCGGCCGGCTGGTAACGAGCTGACCGACGACCAACGAACGCTCGCCACAACTTAAGTAGATGAGCAGAGGATCGTGAGTGCGCCTCGCGGAGTCGCAGGTGGCCGCATCCCGACCGCCGATTTTTCCCGAGGCCCGAGAGCGTCGCGAACTTCCCGAAAACGACGCGTCGGAAAAGAGATTCAGCCGGCTGGGCCCTCTCCGCCCTGACCGAAACAGGTTCTCTAGGCGATAGTGGGAGCAATGGGCCTTGGCGAGCGGTGGCAGGCTGGTCGAGATCCTACGAACGCCTCCTGCGCGACGACATGTCCTCTCTAAAGATGTTCCACGATTTTTGTTAAAAAACGGACGAAGAATTGAAAATTGATAAACTTTGTCTACATTATTAGCTGTAAGAAGCTAGAGAAGGATTTCTGAAATCATAGGAGAGTCCATAGAGATTCTTCAGATCGATTCATAATGTCTTGCAGCATATTTCGTTCACCCGGTTGGAAAATGCATTTAAATAGAATTTCAGACAGGGTCTGTAAATCATCGATATAGAAATGTAGTTCCTTATTTAGAGGTTAAAAGTAAGTCCAACGAAGTTGACAATAAGTGAAATATAATTTATATTATAATATATATAATATACTAGCAAACCTGGCGAACTCCGTTTCGCCACCAGATGGCTTCGTTTTTTGTAACATTTCGTTTGGGGATTAAAAGATGAAGAAAAGTTATTTTTTTTGTTTTATAAACCATATTGGTTTGTAGTACATGCTATGTATCAGAGATGGCACTGTATGTAAAAAATGATTTTCCCTGTTTTCCTGCTTTTCTGTTGAAATTTTTCCAGAATTTTGGTTGCTATAAACCTCACGGAGCCCGAGACCTTTCCAACGAATGCAAAACCGTGGAAATCGGTTCGTGCGTTCTGGAGTTATAGCGTCAGGAAGGAAAACCCGACTTATTTTTATATAATAGATAATATTTTTCTGCACCTCGCATCTTGCAGATTGCCTAGTCCTGAAATTCGTAGCAAACTGGTCGGTTCGGCACACGCGTTGGTGGCTTGCACGCAGCGAAGCAGGTCTGGCAGGTAATAGCGCGAGCATTAGGCCGCAGAAGGAGGTTCTAGTAGGTCCTGCGTTGGCTGGCGCAACCACCTCCTGCGCGACCGTGCGTCGCAGGCCGCGAAATCGCGCGTAAAAAAAAGGCGCGTCGGTGAAGAAAATTAGCCAGTTGGACCCGGGACGGTGCAGGTGAAACAGGTTCTCGTGTAATAGTGGGAGCATTAAGCCGCGGAAAGAGGCTATAGAGCAGGAGCCCCGGCAGAAGTCCTGCGACCGCGACCGCCACGCTGCGTGTCCGTGTTAACCGCTTCACCGTGATGGAGGATCCCGGAGTCGATTATTACGCGATGAATCAGGGAGATTGAGCGAGCCGCTTCTTGTTCGTTATTAATCAGGTTTCCCCCGGTGGTATTTGATGTTCGTATCGCCCCGGACCTCGTTCCGCGAGCCACTTCGCGTGATGAATGATTTTTCAGGCGTTTTTACCCGGCCGCGTTTCCAATCGGATTTTTGCCACAATGGTGAACGCGGCACCACTCGATGTCAGCGCTGTTGTCCACGGAGGTGCGCGCGGTTTTCTCGTGCGCGGGGAATTCCGCGGATTCTACCGGTTGCCGAGTGGCAAAGGACTCTAATCTGTGCATTAGGAATTTCGATGCGAAATGCGTGTAGACTTTGCACTTGCCGTGTTGCTGCTCTCCCCCGCGAACACATCCTCCTCCACCGGTGATCCCGTGGCCGCTTGGAACGGGTGAACCGTGCCGGAGAACGTTCACCCGGATTATCGCCGAGCCGAGAAATCGGGACGATAAATTTATTCGCGCGCGTCTCATGAATTTTCGAACGAACGCGCCCGTGTTTCAACGCGTCGCCGGATTTCAAATTTCTTGGAAAACGGCCGCGTAAATGCGGCGACGCCATCGTTTGGAAGTAAGCAATATTGTATAACGGTAGGTGTACGTGTGTATACAACTGATACCCATTATGTGCAATTGTGATTTAACCGTAGTCGGTTGCTATCGAACTATGATGCTGTAAACACGGATTGTATATTTAACCCCTTGCACTACGATTTCTTTCACAGCTACGTTATCGCTTGTTTGTGACCAATATATTACTAAGCGAGGCAGATAATTTATATTTGATGTTTGTCAATATTTATTTTAATGTTTAAATATTCGTAATAGAAGACTGGAATTTTATTTGGATTTATAACAGTTGAATAACATTCGTATTTAGTAGACCGTGTTCTGAACTTCCATAATGTCTGACATGATATTGTAGGGCAGGGGTTGAGCTGGAAAATAAAGGTGCTGGATAAAATGATGACAATATGTTGTTCCTTAGTGCAATGTTTTGTACATTATTTTTAGCAGAACCTTCTCTTTCTCTTATAATAATACCTACATACAAGAATATATGATATATAAATTAATCTTATTGTAAATATGATAAAATCTTATTGTAAGTCTAGATTTAAACCTAAGGGTGACATTTTTACATTATCGTTTTCTACTTTTCTTTATTGCCCATGAAAACTTAAAATTATCCTAATCTTCTAACTTGATAAGTTAACATGTAGCAATACTAAAATTTTTCTTAACTGCTTTTTATCATATTTTCTTACATTCTCAATTTAAAATTATTTCATCTTGACTCATACTTCGTCTTTTTTTCGTATCAGACCGTCCTCCTGATTCCATCGAAATAAGGACAAAAGAACAAAAACCTTAAAGTTTATTCTAACAAAATTCATTCTGCTTTCTTGCACGCGCCATTTTTTTTCCTGTCCAAATCGACAGGATCGGCCACGCAAGAATGCTAATTGAACCAAGGAGATTTCGATTCTGCCACGACGAAGGGAAAAACTGTGGCTAAAGAACCCGATCGGAAACGAGTTCCAAGGGCAGAACCGCTCCGTCGATCTTTCCGGGCCCAGCTGAAAACATTTTCGGGCCCGGGGGGTGAAAAAGAAGAGCGCTCCCTGAGCGATGTACCCCCTGGCGCGCAATTGGTCACAGCGAACAATGAGGCCCCCCGTAAAGCGCGAGTATAAACAAACCCTTCTTCGACTACCAGGCCCCTTCCTCCGGCTGGTGGGCCCAGGGATCTCTCACCGCAACGCACAATGAGACACGGATCCCCTTTGTACGCGTGTCGGTCATCCTTGGAGCCGGGCACCAAACTGGAACGAAAGCTACCCCCTGCTTGCCGGCTACGACCATCAAAAAATCGACAGAAACCATTGAACTGTGTTCTTACACGCGCTTGATAGACTGTAGCAATTTGGAAGAAGCTGCACACCTTCGGAGAAGTATCTCACGGAATTGTTGGAAGCGTTTCTTCGACCTTCGTTGGTCGAAGTAAGGCGGAACATGGGGTGAATGTTGCACCTTTCTCGACACCTGTGCGCAATTTCTTTCTTTCTTTAATGGTTTATTAAATTTTTATAGCAAGTTATCCGCTAGTTATGATATGGAGAATAAAGGTTGTCGGACTGGATAGATATAAAGTTAAGTAAAAAATAGTAAATTTAAATTACTATGTTAAAACTAACTATATTAAATTATTATGTGAAGGCTATAATAATTCGATAGCAGATTTTATACATCTATAGAACAAATGTCTAGACTAAAGGAGAAATTTAAATATATTTAGAGAATTTAAAAATATTAACCTACTAATTTTAACTAGTTTAAATTATTAGGAAAATAAATGCGTATGCAGCTCTTACAGCTTGCAGTAATTACCGACAATTTTTATCTTACACAAAAATCCACTCTCTAATAATACTGTTTTGAAATTATTTTCAATGACGCATCTTAAATTCTGTTTTAAATGTAGTAGAAGTCAATCGACAAAGTTGATGAACGAGTGAACACTATTTACACCAAACTATACAATTTCCAACGAAGGAAATTCGTGCGCATCGCGAGCCAATTTCATCCGTCGCTGAAATTGTTCACGAGATCCTGAAAACTCCATGTTCGTCCCGCATAATTCAAGGATCGTTAAGGAGAAATTTTTCTATAAAATAGTTTCACGCGTGTCAGAAAGGAAGCACTGTAGCCAAGACGAGGGCAAGGGAGTCTCTGCTTAAAGGCGTCGGACGCAAGTCCTCGGATTAGTCTCGCTCGAAAACGAGGCGCAGGTGTCGTCATTCTCGACGGCGCGGCGCGGCGCGGCGCGACTCGCAACACAATCGTGGAAAGGCGACCAATGTTTCGAAAACACGATTCGTTCCATCCGGATGGTTATCACCGGAAAGGACCGGCCAGGAGGTTGAAAGGCCCATCGATTTCGTCACGGTGACCCCCGTGAGTCGAGCAATTTTTCCGGCAAGGCACGGTTTTCCCCGCGGCGCAAACCTTCTCGCATTCTTCTCTCGAAATCGGGGAGCGCTCGGTTCGCAATGAAAATGGCACGAATTCCTGACGCCCACGAGAATTCGTCCGATCATTTCGTACCGGTCGAACCTCGTACGCTATTTAGACGAAAATTCTGCTCCATTAATTGTCCGTCGCGAGTGATTTGTAAGTAACGCACGATGTTGATTGGAACTTCAGATGGTTACGTTTTATCTTGGCTTTTTAGAAGGCACGGTAATGATTTCGCATGACTTTTAGGTATTTATATTTTGATGGAAATAATTTTGTACATTATTTTATAAGAAACAGGGTGAGAGAAAAATTTACAAATTGCACATTTTTCTTGTATTTGTGCAAGTAAAAATCCCAAAGCGCCGTAAACGCAAAAGATCTACTGGGTTGTTGCAAAAATAATTTCGGTTCTCTTCTAAGCTATTTACTTGGAAAATTTAAATTATTTCCGTAACGAACAAATAGTATAAATCGTTAATCATAAATTCAATCGAATAGAGCAGAAAAATCGTCAGGTATCAAAATCTGACATTGATTAAGATATATCAATGCAGTGACAACTATGTATGTGTCCTTTATGGACGAAATTCCTTAAAAACCTTAATCAGCCATTATAATCATTCAAACATTCCAAGATCAAGCAACAAAGCATGTCCTAAATGGAATGAAAAAAGTCCCAAGAGCGCATCTTCAATAAATAGATTTTTCATTTCGACATTTCTAAAGACTGCATCTATAAGAAGGAGTTTAGAGCATGATCGCAAGAGATTGATCACAAAAGTGGGATTCCAGGTTGGCCAAGGGGGTTGGCCATCTTTTTCCACGCTCGCGATTCGAATCTTTCGAGTCGCTGGAATCGAGGGGGGAAGGCAAAACATGTTTTGCCAGCGATTCGTTCCCGGTGTACGGATGAATCGAGAGGGCCATTCGAGGTCCCTCGGCCGTGCGAAGGGCATCGCGCGCACTTAGACCAGAAAATAGTTTCAGGTAGCCGTTACAGGTAGGCGAGCTGCGGTCGTCTCGGACACAGGACACGGGGGTCCGTTATCCTGCCGAGATAATCTGATTTCCCGTGACTGAGATGTCAAAACTGTGTCGTCCTTGATGGCTTGGTCCAAGAGACAGCGAGTTATAGCTGAATCTTCGGGGAAACGTGATTCGCCTCGCTGCTGGGGAACTTAGAAATATTTTCGAACCGATAGATCAAAACATTTCACGTTCAAGAACGCCACTACAATTGCTGCGTCATGCAACGCGCTGCTTCTTGTTGCGCTTCGGGTGTTGGAACGTCTTTTATTTACTTTAATATAGTTTATATAAGAAAAGGTATTATGAAGACGGTGTTAGCAATATTTTTTTACATAAAACAGAGCTTGGTAATATTTATAGAAACAATATTTAAAATACTATTTTAAATGATAGATTCGGATAAAGTTTCTCGAATAAAATATTATTTGAAATATTGTATTATAATATAATTTATTTTTCAAAACACGTTCTTTCGAACAAGTATTTTACTCTGAGAAATATACGCATGCTTTAAAATAAAACGTTTATTTATTATTTAACATTTAAAATACCGTTTTCAAATGAAATATTTTAACCAAGATACTGCCATTTTAACAAAAGCAGAAATATTTAGAACGATTCGAAAAGATTTCGCAGTCGGTCGGAAGCGGAGGCAGAAGGCGTTACCTGCAATCATCAATAATCCCCGTTTCCGTTGGAATATTTATCCAGAAACGGATGATCCGGCTTAAGAAGTCAGAAAGTTCTGTTTACGTTCGCCAGAAAAGACGCTGTTCCCTTTTGGAAACGTTGCACGACTTTCCCGGCCACCAGCGACTCGGACGTTCGTGTTCCGGTTGACCGTCTGCTTTTAGAAACAACACCCGATTTTCCTGCGACAATAACAGCCGCTGCAGGCGGATCTTTAATCCTCGATCATCCATTGTAGCCGTTCATAAACACGAAAACAGAAATGAAAAGCTCTGGGACCTTTCTCTGACTTCTGGACAGCGATCTGTAGCTACGCTTGCATTTTTCTTTCAATTTTGCACGTTTTCAATTTATAATAATAATTATTATTTACTTTTACGCATCTACGGGAAGACCGTTGTAATGCATGTGACGTGATAACAATTGTAGGAGTATCATTATAAAAGAGTTAGAAGAATATAAAAGAAATGAAAATAATAATGAGAAATGTGTAAGAAGCAGAGACGACATTCATGTAAATACAATGAAATAAAATGAAAATATAATAGGATTCGTTTATAAGGGATAAAATAAAATAAATAAAGGATAAAAGGTTAATAATAGGATTTGTAATACAAAGAATCTGTATTCATATTTATCGCTCTCTTGAATCATTTTAATGGATAAATAATATAACATAGATATAATATATTAATAGTATAATATAAATTATATAATAATATAATAAAATTGTTGAATTCTTCTAATAGTGTCAACGTCTATTTTAGATACTTACTTTTGTTACAAACACATAAAATTGTTAGTATAGTGATAGCCATAGAGTGTACAATGTGCTGAAGAACAAAAAATATGCGTAAAATTTTAACTTGACTAATATTTAATATATTTCTCTTACGATACAATTCTTACAATATAAATAACATCAACCTGGTCTAGTTTTTATTAAAACGGAATAAACAAACTGTACACTTGTAATTATTTTTTTATTAAGGTGTTCAAGGTTAAAGGTCCTAAAAAATGAAGACGTTTTAAGGGAGGTGGTAGTTTTTGGAGTATTCCCAAGGTCCAAAACGTAGAAGCATCCTCCACCAGGAGAAAGTGCCGGGCGTTGTTTCGGTGATCGGATCCGGCTGATCTGTTTTGACACGAGGATCCCGAAGGGTGACGATGCGTGTCAAGGGAAAACAGGGGTCGCGCGCCCGAAGGGGGCGAAAGGACGAGCGTGCCGAAAGCGAGGGCCCCCGGGCAAACAGGATTTGCCGATTAACTTTCAAGGTGTACGGCGCGGCAGCGCTCCGGTGATCCTTTCGCGGCGCAGTAGGTCAGGGCCGACTTTTTGACTTCTCTAGCCTCCAGGAAACTTTCGGGGCCCCGGAACGAATCCCGCAGACAAGATCTGTGGACTCGCAAAATGTCCCCCTAAACCCGTGAAAAGGATCGTTCACGGTGGTTTCCGTCCGCCCCCGTGCACGATGTTTTACAAAGCCCGTTTACGACGGCCGGTCTTGTTTCCACGGACGGGAAACATCCGCACGCCTATAGGACGTAGGTGTTCCTTGATCTCGGGCGTCGATTAAGAGGATCACACGTTTCTTTCGCGGCTGCAACAATCCTCGTTTGGCTGTTCCAGCTTCCCCCGATCCTGTGTAGACAAGTCGCGAACTTTTCATCGGGGATTCTTCCCTTCTTTGGAAAATGCCCCTGTTTAGAGAGCTTGCTTTACGAGCTAATTATCGCGGACGTCTCATTAAAATCTGTACACGGAGGTTCCAGGTATACCGAGCAACAAAATCGTAGCGTGGACAAATTTTAAATAGAAAGTTTCCAACTTCCAGTGACGATCAATCTTCTTTAAATTAAAACTCGAAACCCTCTACTTTAACCTGACATTTCTGAATTTTAAGTTTAATGCACCCTCGCCACCGTAATTTCTTAAATGCGAGGTCATGTTCGCCATGTGTGACAATTAAAGGATTACTTTCAACTGCTATAACTTTGCGAATAAAAATTGCAGCCAAGTTTTCTTTGTTTCAAATTAAAGAGAAAGGATCAAACTTTATTTAGCTGCATACGGCGTATCCAAAATAAATTTTACAAATTCCATGCACTTCGTCAAACTTTGCAATTTCCAATATTACTTCGCATAAAATCTATTGAAATTATTTAAGCAAGAAGATGATTTCTGTTATCCAAAAACGACGCAGTTTTTATTTTATCTTCTCGCTATTGATATCTAGATTGCTGCGATCAAATCGTGGAAAATCTATTAAAAAAAGAAGAAAGATGTTCGAAGCCGACTAACCACCGTGTACAAGGAGCGAGCTGCGAATCGGGCGAATGCTAACAGCCGCTAAAAAATACAGCTCATTTGCCAAGGAAAACACGCTGGCGTGGTACGTGACTCCATTATCGCGACGCGAAGAAAGGAGTCGCAGTGAGGTGGCTCGAAAAAAAGCTCGCCGGATAACAAAAGCCCCGGAGGAACGGGCGACGGGGTGGATCGAGGCGGCGGTCGTACTCGCGTGACGAGGGACGTTCGTCGTCGATCACGACGCTGCCATAACGCCGCTTTACGAATAAACGCGAGGGCCTAATTGAAATAGCGCGCTCTTACGGGGGGCCGCGCGGCCACGAAGAAATCGCAATCCCGGCGTGGCCGGCGTAAAACGGTGCACGCCAGGTCCCCCGAACGGCCGCCGGAGCGAACGAACGAAAAAGAAAAGAGAGGAGGAAGGAAGACGTATTGCGCAGCGAGATGCGAGACAAGAAGGAATCGCGGACCCTCGTCTCGAGGCCACGGCTCGAAAATAAAAACGAGACGCGAAGGGTGGAGGGAATCGCGGCGGATTCTACGTTTCGGGAATCGAAGATGGAGATTCTGCTGTAAACCGGCCGCTCGCCGGCGCTGTTAATCCTTCACGCTCGATTCAACGCGGAAAATGGCGCCGGCGATGTTTCCCGATCTTCATAAAAAATACTTTGCACAATGTGTTAAACTATCAAATTTTACTCGAATATTGAGATCATATAAATTTTCTCAATTTTCATCGCTAACTCGTGCCTCCAAGTCGACGAATATTACAGAAATTACCAAACGCGTTAAATGAAATATGCTGAAATATAATTAACTATACTACAACAGAAATATCCCTAACATTCACGGGCACAACGACGAAGAAATGTGCATAAAGTTTGATCGAGATTCAAGGATATTCCTAAGGCTTGCAAAACGTTTACCTAAAACATGTGAAACATTTAACAATTAATTTCTACCTGAACCGTGAAAGCTAGACGAACGTTTTACAGCCAGAACGATTCAGCACACTTTCCCGAATACAGCGGTACATTTTTTGATCCCGTTGCGAGCATTTGAATACGTTCGAGCGTGGTTTAAATAGAGCGCGACGCTACGGGGGGGAAGCAAGCGAAGCAAAACGTTTTATAAGCCCGTCGAGGCACTAATGAAATTTCCAATCGAAGCGGTAGAGTAGCACTATCAATCTGCCGAGGGCTCTCGACGTCCCGCAAATTCTAATCGATAGCCCGCAATCCGTAGGCCGATGGATCGTTGTTTAACTAATTCCCCTATCGTTGCAATTACCGGGGGCCGCATCGTTCTCTCTCAAAGTTCGTTAACGACGGGATACAAGAAAGAACAAACGGACGACTGCCGCGAGGAGGACGGTGTCTCGCGGTCCATGGGAAATAACGTAACGAGTCGAAGAGGGATCGCGCGGGTAATGATGGCTCCCGGGAGCCTATGGCGCAGGTGACGACACGCTAATGTCACCGTGTGATTCGTACTCGCCGCTCCGTCTTCGGCGGACCCGACACCGGCTACGGAATACATTAGGTTTCGGCTATGGGAAAGTACTGGGGCTCCACGGTGTCCTGCCATCAATTTCGCAATGTTTGCTAAATGAATCTCCTTGTTGCATAATTCAATTAATTCCCTGTACATGCGAGCATTTCGACAATGCTTGTAGAACCGATTGACTGAACGGTGAATTCCCGCTTTAATTAAATATTTCGCACCTGGAGGAACGGTGGTCTTCAGACAATATTACACGGAACATTCGTTACATTCGATGTTTCGTTTTATAAAATTCTGCAGGAAATGTAATTTGTTGAAACATTTCCTGTTAGACTAGGATATGCGTGTGTCATTTTAATAGAAGGCGGATTATAAAGAATGTTAATTGTTACGAATAAGTGAATTTTCTGAAATTCGTGTTCTTCTTGTCTCATAAAAATATGTTACATGTCTTAACACTGAAACTACCAAATTCTATATATTATGATTGGCTTTTAGAAATAAGGAGTTTGTAATCATTCAAACTGTATAAATAAATAAGTACAGTACAGACACCCTTAATTAAAGTTTTACTTTTATAATGTCTGTGATTAATATATATAATAATATTTTTAATTTAACCTACATATTTCGCTTAAATTCTCTACTAAGTGATAATGTCTCTAAACGATACTGACTAAATAATATTAAGTTTGAATGTAAGAATAATATAAATATAAATGTTCGTATAAGGAAGTCTCTACTGTATATTCAACCATTTTAATCAACCATCTTTGACCTATCCGATACATCTCCGGTTAAGCGTACAAAAAAATGTAATAAATACAAAATGAAATAAAATTACTCGATTGTCGTAGAGCTTCAAAAACATCAAAGTTTTGCTATTAGTCCCGTGGAGCGTCGCCAGCGAAAGTTCTCCAATATCTCTCAAAGTATTTCAAATACCGCTTAATTAAATGCATCGAGTGCACGCCGACCGTTTGCTCGTACAACATCGTGAAGCAAATGCCGCGCGTCGAGCGAGCCTCGAACACTTTTCAATCACCGCCGAACAAGGTAGAAACGATTAAGCGATCCTCCGCCGCAGTAACGAGTATTTGTTTAAAACCGGCTGACCGACGCAAGAGGGAATCTCGGATTCCTCGGCAGAAACGCTATCGGATTTTCCCATAGAACTCGCCGACGCGCCGGTAGCGTGAAAACCGTGGAATCGCCGTCGCGGACAAACTATCGGCCGGCGCACGACGCTATTCCGTATTATCAATAAAGAAACCGGCCGTTTAATTGCTCCGACCAGGCCGACGTATTGCCGTCGCGATTCGCAGCCGGGGACCGTGTCCGCTTCGTGCACACGCAATTCGCGCTACAAGCCCAGCGCGCAGAAACGCGAGATACACGCCTATACGCGTCCGGCCGGCTAACCTTTAATTCTATTCGAGGGCTCTCTCGCCGTTTGAGATACAGCCGGCGAACACGTTACTCGACGTGTATCAAATAATTCCAGCCGGGTGTCGGCTAATAAATTCTCTTCTCGCACGACCGTCGAACCCTATCAACCACCGTCGCAAATAACGCGGAAAGATTACCTGGGAAACTCTGCTGCTCCGTCGACGATCGATCGCCTCGAGTCGTTCGAATCTGCTGGAAAGTTCAATTTCGTCTCGATTCGTTCATTTATTCGCGGGAAAAGCCCTTTCGTACGAGACGAGGTGAGACGTACAGTCGGCGCGCAAAGTATTCGCGCACCTTTCAAAACGGAATAACTATGATGTAAGGCTAAACGATTGAAATTTCTTTAAGAGGCTAAAAGGATTAGTTTACTAGACAATCGATAAGAAATAGTTTGGAAATCGGTTTGCGTGATAAAAGGATTAAAAAATGATGCGTTTCAACTTTTTATCTGAGTTTATAATAAAAATTTAAAAATCCATTTTGTGGAACATTCGTGGATTTTTCTACATTCTTCTAAGTTGATTGAAATTATCAAAAGTAGATTTTTACTCGCATTCTGTTTCTTATAATTGACTGAAATCATTTTTATTTTGCATAAAGATACCTAGCCTAACTAGAGTACCATTGCCATAATTATGATAATAAAGTTGAAGTAGTTATTAAGATTTCTCGATAGTTTCCATGTACTCAATTAATTTCTTAATATTACAATTTTTCTAATCTGTCAATGATTAAATTACTTCGATATCGTATAGAGTATACTAAACTATACTATTCTTCCTCATATAATAAGCTCCTTCAACGAAGTTTATGAAACCGAAAAAGAGATCAGTATCTCGATCGATCTCGCAGTGTAAAACAATCACGATTTTCAATTCGCTCGTGTCGATCGAGCTTGTAGTAGGATCTAGGAATCAGATTCGCGCAAGGCTAGCTCGAGAGAGGATCGAGAGAGGATCGAGGAGGATCGCGGAGGTTCGGAAAAAGCGAGAGACACGGGTCCCCGGGATCCATATCTTCTTCGGCTGGTCTCTCCCCTTTTGTCGCGGGTCTTTGTGAGCTTGTCCGGCCGTCGTTACGTCACGCCACCACGACGTCCCTCTAACAAGGCGCAGTTTTTACGGGCTCGCAACATAATTGGCCGCTCATTTGCATAGATTCGCGGTACGGGGCTCGCCTCAAATCGCTCGCTCGCTCCGCGTACGCGAGCCCGGCATGCGCGCCTCGAAAGACCCCTACAGGGAATTCGTATTGTCGACCTCATTAGCCGTGCCCTCGCCCCTTCCCACGGGGAATGCTTCAAACCGAGCAACCTTTCACCCTTTCATAATTTTACCCTGTCGTAGAAAGTCAAACCGTAAACGGGTGATCGGTCAGAGTTACCTGATCTGAAAAGGAGTCAACATTACGCGCATCATGATCGCGTCTGCGTTGTTTTCCTCTATCCAATAGTTGCTTTAATTCAGTTCGATAAATAATAGGAAGCAGAAATGGGTAGAATCTTTATTGAAATCTTTGTCAAAATCTTTATCAGGATCTTCTTATCAACTTCGGAGATTCTTTGTCAGATTAAATACGATATCATTGTAAAAATGGGTGTTCGCCAAGATACATGAATCAATTAAGTTGAATTAAAAATTTGAAAATGCAAACTAGAAATGAACTTATTAGTATATATGACGAGCGACGCTGTCAGAGTACTCCGCTAATTACTTAGTAAAGGAATACAAGCAGAAGAAAGATAGCTTTGCGTATAGCATATAGTACTGGTTTAAAATGTATATATTCTTCCATTATTATGTTATATTATATTAAATTGTATTTATCGTAATACTGTTAAAATTTTGACGAATAACTAAGGATTTCACTCAAATGAACGATTAGATAGTTAAAAGCAGCTGCAAGACGATCGAGGGAAGCTTGCTCCGTTGTCCGACAAGCACGCAGAGTCGCAGGATCGCGATCTTGCAGGAGGATCGCTACGAATTGGTCGGCGTTGGCGAGGCTCGTCATTACGGTCAACGATTATTTCCAGCACGGTCGCGACTGATTTTCGTCGGAACCGTTGGTTTGCCGGCGTTGGATTAGCGATCCAGAAGCTGGCCGTCCGAAGACGACGAGATAGGAGGACGCGAAACGGAGAAGGAGCGCGCACCTGAGCGTACCAACGAGCCCGGCGCTGGGCGACGCGGCGCGCCGCAGCGGTGGACCACGGTCCTAACGAGTGCGACGAGGACGGGGGATTAGGAGAGTCCGGTAATAAGCCGAGCGAAACGAGTGGGTCAGAGAGGGTAGCATGTCCTGCGGGACAGGTCGGAGGAGGACGCACTCGGCTCGGAGGCCTCCTAAAGTAGATTCGTGGCCAGCGAGAGCGAGGCGAGTGAGCGTATAATGACGCGCTCGCGAGCCAGACGAGCTGGAGGAACGAGGAAGACCAGCGAGGTCCGAGGGGGAGGAGATGGAGACGGAGAACGGACGGGAAACCGAGCTGGACGAGGCTCTCCTCTCCTCTCCATTCTCTCTCTCTCTCTCTCTCTCTCTCTCTCTTTCTGTCCGTGTTCCTCCCGATCCGGAGGACCAACTCCCGCGAGCAAACGAGACAAGCTGGCAGGGAGAGACGCTGGCAGGAGTGAGGCTAACAATGAAGGGCAGAGGAGAGAAAACAAGAAAAAACGCGAGGAGGAAGAAAGAAGAAGAAGAAGACGACGAGCAGCGAGAGGGGGAAGCTTCGAGTGTCGGCACCTCGCCGCCAGAGCGGACCACACACGTCGACGAGTGGTTCTCAGCGAGAGGATACCTGCTCTTCGGTACATCGGCATCGAACCCCCGCGAGCCCCTGCCGCCAACCATCTCGAATCCTCTAACAAGGGAAGTATCGGTCGAGACTTGCAATTTCGATGAAATTTGGCAGAGCGATACTTTACTATATGTACAACAAACGTGTATAAAATTTTAGCTGTACTTATCGAGCCAATTATGATAAAATTGGGTGTCAAGTTTGGAACATCCGCTTGGTTCGACATATTAGAATAGTAAGGCGATTTAATCAGCAGCAGTTGTGGCGTCCTAATATGACTAATTGTCCTTCGTTTAATTAAAGCGACTTGTACTCGGGACTTGTTGAGATAATAAGAGCTCAGCTAGGATTCCCAAACAGTTATGAAAATTTCGTTTGGATAAATAGAGCTCTGATAAATGGAGTTCAGGAAAATGTTTATATATGTCGAGTTTAGATAAATAAACTTCATATTAATCGAGTTCAGATAAATAAAATTACATAAATGGAGTTCAGATAATTGAACTTCGTATAAATGAAGTTCAGATAATTGAAGTTCTTGATAAACGAACCTCGGACAAATAAAGTTCATGCAATCGAAGTCAAGGTAAATGAAGTTCATATAAACGCAGCTCCTCTGTATCTTTATGAAAGGAAATCTCCCATTCCGTAAGTATCGCTGGATCTCGCGAACCGCGAAATCCTGTTGTAAATTGCCGGAGAGGAAAACGGCAATAAGAACGAGACAGGGGGCTAATTTATAGATGAAACGTTGGATCGTGGAAGCGGATCGGGAATTCGCGAGATCGAATAGCACGGGGGCCCCCGGTCGATTCATCGGATCGCAATTTATGCGTGCAGACGGGGCCGCGGCATGGCACGATTCCCGTGCTGGTCGCGGCCGGAGAGCAATATTTCGATGTCGTGACAGCCGAAGCTGAGATCTCAACGAGCGGTCTCCGCCTCGCCACGGCCCCACGAAGATTGTCCAGAATCTGCCACGGCAATTTCGCGAATCTCGATCGCCTGCCGGATGAAATCAGATCGGCGTGCGTAATGACGGGTTTTGTCGGCCGGGGCTAGATAAAACGCGAAACACGCCGGCGATATTGTTTCCTCGAACGATTCCGGCGATGCGTTCGCTCTGTGTTGCGGTGCCACCGCGATTAATCAAGCCGGGAGCCCGATGTTTCTTTCGCGGAGCGGAAAATTACAGAAAAAGATGCGAGAAGATACAGAGACGTCCTTAATGAAGATGTAATGTATGAATTATTTATATTTTAGTAAGCCGATGCTAGAAACAATCTGACGAAGATAATTGGCGGACCACAGATTTTTCGACAGATATAGAGTTGTTCAGGTACAGTCACAAAGTGTCTATGATTCTATTTGCCAAAGTTTAGCCGTTTCTGTTAACACTTTGCTGACCAGTCATTCGGCCTTAAACATTTTTATATTTTCATAACATTAGCATTACACAATATTTATCTTCCATTGCAGAATGTATCTAATAAGAGATAGCAAATTATTAATTGCCATCACAACAGGTCTATATACAAAAAAGCCGATTTATAGTCTATCAGTCGGCAAAGTGTTAAGATCCGTATAAAAATTATGATTACCAACCGTCGAACAATTCCCATCCTGATCCAGCAGAGCCAGAAAGCAGCTTGAATCGGCCTTCGATCATTCGCGTACTAATTTGTTCGGTGCTCGGGAGAAATCAACAGTTGTTACTGCGTTTTGTTCGAACTGTGTCGAGGCTCCCTTCGGGTTCGCACGAAACGAAACGGGTCATTAGTATGCAACAACGTCAAGGAGTTTCGCCAAAGCATCGAACCGACGTTTACTTAATAACTTGTGCCCGCGGTACCGAGATTTTCTTCGGCTTCCGAGCCAGAAGGACATTTTAAGTGTCACGGAACGCGACGGGCCAAATTTCATCGAAAGTGGCCGGCATACCCGGCACGTTTCACGCGGTTTCCTGGAATCCGATCGCAGTCGTGGCAATTTCGGAAAGAATTTCGCCGCCCGATGAAATCGGGAACAGAGGACGCGAAAGAGACACGCAACCGTCGCGGATTTTTGCGTCCCGTCGCGCGTGATTGACGTCCCATGGATCCAGACAGATCTATCTTCTTCGGAACCGATGGTACTCTTCTTCTATGACGCTGCCAATTGACCGGCGAGTTTCTGCATATATTTCGATTCGACCGCATGTCAGTCTTACCGTCAGACTGCGGACTTTTATGCAAATTCAAATATCTCCGCATTAATTGCAAAAAATACGGACTATATAGAAATATAGACTATGTAGAAATTAGTAATAATAATAATTTTTTCGTGGTAGTAGTAATAAAGCGAAAGAGATTTTATATGGTCATTCAGTTCATTCCTTCTTCGATCACTTTAATATTAATAAAAATAAGACATTGACATTTTAAAATTCCTTCAATCCTTCCTTATTATTTAATTGTAACTAACCAACACTCTAATAAATACATATAAAACCCGCGGTCTAATTATTAGCATTCATCCTCCAATTCGAATCGATTGGCGACTCGAACTCAATTTTCTTTTACATTATCAGAGTGATACATTATTTGAGTTTTAACACATCTAGAACAAAAAAACAACTCTCGAAAAACTTAAACAAATTCTAAGTAATTTAATTAATTAAAATAAAAATAAAAAGTCATGATTTAGCATAGTGAACGGAACTTCCTAACTTAACACCCTTGTAAATCCAGTAAACACTAGTAAAATTAATCTGACGTGATTTTTAACGTGTTAAAAAATATGTGGATGGTCGCAAAATTGAAATAAACATTAGGAAAAACAGAAAATACTCCGAGGGATGAGTGTAGGCGGACGTCGGGCGAGAGCGGAGAATGTTCTCCTTCGCGGCAGTTTCCTCAACAAGCTGCGAATCGAGTTAATATTTTCCGGGGATGCTGGATGGGGGATGGGCCGGTCCATGGGGTGGGGAAAACAAATCACGGCGCGTGTCTGGCATACCGGACCCTTCCTACGTCGCACCCTTATGTAAAATGCCTAAGTGGGTCTCTCGTCGAGGCGTAGCCGACGAAAATATTTGTCGTCGGATCACCCCGGGGCCAAATTGAATTCGTGTCTGACTGCAGTCGAATGCCCGTGTCACTTTAGGATCATAATTACGTGTCCTACGTAACAGACTCGCGCCGGTGATTCTCTGCTCCCCCGAAAACCTGCCGAATTATTCCACCCTTGCAATTTCATCGTTCGTCTATCATTACGCGTCATTATCCGTACACTTTGTTTAGTCTGTTTGCCATCTTCTAACACGCACCGGCAACGACACCTTCTATGCTAATCCTTCGATTTAGTCCGAACAAAATAATTTTAAAGTTGAGTCTGTTCGAGAATAATAGTTTGTGTTATCTCATTCTTCCTGGGAACAATAATACCACTGATCTGTAACTGCAAACTTTTTACAGTCGATTGGTGACTTTAAAGCTCATTTTATCACGTTTTGAAATAATTGTTAATATCATTGTTTATATACTTACCAAAACGATGAAAGTATATCTACTGGACATATCACAAAATTCAATTTTATATGTGCAAAATGCACTAGGTTATATAAGATGGAAAATACTGTAGATGAGAGAAAGTATTTTAGAGTTAAAATGGTACAGATTGCAAAGGGTTAATATACTTGTCTATAAAATCCAGAGGTCAAAAATTGTACTCTATGCATTTCTGTGCATAGCTTTACGTACCGGGTGTCCTAGATCGAAGCCAACGAAATGTGACTTAATTCTATGAAAAATTAAAAAAAAATAGTACCCTGCTCAGCGAATCACGGTGAAATCGAATAACAAGTCAAGATCCCAATCCCGAGGATAAACTGGACCGTTTTGGAAACGGCAAGAAGCTAGTTTCGCCACTGAAACGATCCGAGAGGAGTTCGGATCGGTATCAGGGGGTCTCGGACGGGTACCTGTCGAGTTTCTGAGCGGCAGCGTGGCTCTCTCCATCACTTGTCAGCCGGGTATCGCGGCGCACCGGGCCCGGGCCGTGTCCGGCCGGCTCGGAAATGAAAAATTCGGGGTCCGTGTAGGATACCGAGACCGGGGCCGACGGCGAGCGGGCGAGCGGGCAAGCGGGCCCGCTGCGGGGAAAAATGTCGGCTGTCAGACGGGGGCTTTTTCGAAACGTCAGGCGGTCCGGCCGGCTACGAAAAGAGTCGAGAGCCCCCGGAGTCGATGCTCGGCTCATTATATTCGTAATAAACGCACGGCAAGGCGCTTCGGGGCCCGCGGCACCGGGAATTATCCGGATTGCCGTAATGCCAGTGATTAAAAGAACCTAATGAGCCGCCATTAGAATAGGCAGGGGCCGGCTCGCATTTTCTTGCGCGGCTCGAAACTCCGGTAGCGGCCGGCCGGCCGGCCGCTTAGGACAAGATATGCGAACTCGTTCGTCCGCATAATTATCGTGAATCATGCTGCGGAGCGAACGAGCACCGAAGGGAAACAGCGATCGATGGAACTGCGGACGCTGGCCCTCTCCCTCCCTTTCCTTCTTCTGTCTCGCTCCCTCTTTACCGCTATCTGTTCCTCTCTCCTCTCTTCTCGGAGATCGAACAGAAAAACAGACTTTCCTGGTTCCCATGGAAAAGAATCGACCATCCCTGGAGAGCACTAGGAAAAGCTCGAAAAAGTACGGCGATCTAGATCGCGATGAAGTCCGATGCAACTTTGTGCTCGTAACGATGGCGTACCTTTCGGTAGTTAGCCGGGGAAGATGGCGATGCGGGAACGGCCAGGCATGTTAATGGACCGTTTCATCGGGGCTGCAACGGTAAAGATTAAATTCTAACCGCAGTTACGCGGATAGTTAACACAGCTGCACGCGCTCGCTCGGCGATTACACCTGCACGTTGTTGCGTAAGGCAACAAGGCTCCTCCTCGCAGGGGACGCGTTTGAATAGAATCAGGATTGTGTGCGCATGCAACATGATTCTCCTTTGGCAGTCTCGTCTTGTAACGACATGGTTGCAGGATTTTTCATGAATTGGAAGTAAGTTGCTCCCTCCAGAAACGACCCTGTAGTTTATAATCGAGTGGATCAGAATCACGTAAAATATAAATAGCAAGTAATAGAAATTGTAAATTAATTATCAAAGTTATAAGATAAACTTACGAAGCAGTAATGTACATGCATTGACTCATATGCGTTGCTGCATAAAGGTAAGAATAGGAACAAATAAGTAAATAATAAATGAATAATACAGTCAATAAACTTATATAATAATAGTAATAATAAAAGTGCTTTGATAATAAAATGAATAGCGTTATTTATTCGAGCATTTTCTATGAAATGTTTCCAAAATTTGCAGAATTGTAAAATAAGAAGCCGACCATTTTGACCGCGCTAGGTTTAGTATTAAAGTAAAATAACTCTGAATTATCTTAACAATCAATTTGGTCAGTTAACAATACTCATGTAGTGAACAATAACGATCCTTGTTTGTCACAATGAAGAAAGGGTGACTTACGTCACTAGAATTCTAACCTAGTCAATTTTAAGATAATTGTAAAAATGTATAGAAATAAATAGGTAACCTACAAATTTTTATGCAGATCATCGTTCGCTAAAAGAGTGTCAAAAGTTCTGATTAACATTATTGCGTTCGAGCATTCCCTTCCAGGGCAATTTCAGAAAAGTTCTTTCGTCGGTGTAATTAGGTTGCCGGAATGAAATCGTCTTACTTTCCCGTACGTTGCTCCGTATTTTGGCAGTCGAGGGGGATGAAAATTCGTTATGGGTTGTGTGACGGGAGAGAGGACACGGCTTACCGAGATAAGCCGTGTCGTCGGGCCAGATTATGGTTTTCACACAACGACCCTCTTCTCTCGTTGCCGCGATCGCACCCCTGGTTCCGGCCACGAGAGTGCACGGTCTACAAAATATTTCGCTGCGAACGACCCCCGACCCCTGTAAACTGGTCGACGATGGGCTGCCACTGTATTATAATCGAGTCGGGTTTAACTTTGAAAATTGAATATTTAACGAATCGCTGCGTTGGATTGACGAACGTGCAATCTTTTTATAATAACGCAAATTTGTCGGAAACTACGAGACCGAATTATGAACAATGGGATTTTATAGAACAAGCAAGCATTAATTGTAAATTAATATACATGGTGTTTTACTCAGCTACATTTATTAGAATTATTTTGAAAAATGTATTATAAAATATATTATGACTTTATTAAAGAGTGTAAACCTTTTGGTCCACAAAATTAGTTATACTTCATAGATGATATAATGTCTAATGCCAAATTTAAAGTAATAATTGAAACTAGTAAAACTGATACAGTTTCAACATTTATTTAATAGAAATCTTGTTGAGATACATAAATCTATCGAGCAGAGTAGAATGCTGTTCTTTTTTAAAAAGAGAATAATTTTTTAAAGATGAATAATTTAATGTACGTATTTAACAAAACTTAGATAATATTATGTATCAATTTAAACATTCCTGAGCCAAGAAGATAAATCTAGCGTGAACATTTGTTACGAAATACGTCGCGCAAAGCCTAGATATCGTGGTTCCAGCGTGAAGGAAGAGAAAAATCGTATTCATTTTGCATTCCGGCAACGACAATAATTCGTCACGCGTCCGCGGCATTACGTAGACGGTGAATTCCGCACGATGAACCGACATTCTTGGCGATAAAAATCACTTTAACGCCCATCGTCGTTCGCTTAATCGCCTCGCGATCATTTCCTCCATCTTACGAGCTGGTTACAGGTGTTCGCAGCATTGATCGACCGATGCATCCCGAATCGGATGTCGATCACGTGTCCCGGCCGATTATGTTCCTCTCGTAAAACGTTTATTGCGAGGCGCGCTTTACTTGCACTCGCGTCGCCTTTAAAAATCAAAGCTGCTCCTCGCGACGATTCTTATTGATCGTCCCCTCGATGAAACACTCCTCGAAACGGTCGAATACCTGCAGCTGCGGTCTGAGAACTAATTTACCTGTTTTATTGCACAAGGCTGGAACGATCTCCGCAATTTTTCTAGCCGCTTTATTCTTTCGTTCGCAGAATTCATCGCCGAAGAAAATTATATTCGATTCCGTTAAAATAAACTTCATTTATATGGAGAGCTTTTGCTTTATTTTTGGTGGGGTTCGAAGCGCGTGCGAGCGTGAACATGGTCGCGAGTGTAATAAAGAGTCTTTTCTGTTTTTCCTTCAACCCCCCGTTCGAGCCTCGGTTGCGCAGAATTGCGATCGAATTACTCGAGGAATTATAATTACAAAGTAATTCGTAATTCAGATCGTCATTTAATTAAATCGCGTTTTAATGTAATTACAGACTAGTTCAATTATATTGTAATTTAATTACAAAGTAGTTCGATTGGGTTTTATTTAAATTACATTGTACTTCAATCACACTCGCGTTTAAAATAATCGGCGATTGAATTAACTGGAAGGTTTGAATTAATTAAATGAATTAAAATGTTTTAATTATTACAATGAGCACGACTCTGATCTCGGTAAGTGACGCCACGTCGCGTAGCACGATTTTGACTTCGAAGTTGTAGAATAAGGAGCTTTAAAACTTCATTGTTCACTCAATAAACCACGAATCTTTTTCAATTTGGAAAAATTCCGTCTCCGCGTTTGTTTTTCCACGAAGCCCGAACCAGCAGAAAGATTCGCCACTCCCACGTCTCGGTGCAGGCTCGTCGCAAATAAGATCTATCCCGTCGTTCGAGAGATCTCGATACGTTCGATCCCGTCAGGATCGAGACAAGTCCGAGGATCGAAGGAGCCGGGCAACGAGGGAGGAAGCGGGACGGAAGAAGGACGAGCAACGGGAATTTTATTATTTAATGGTCGAAAGGAGGGAGCGGCGAAACGAAAGGAGAGCAAGACTACCGCCGGTGGTGAGAAACAATCGTAAAAGGGGCGCCCACTCGTACGCCTCGGCTCGGCGGCTACGGTTGTGCCGTGCACGTGCACGCGGCGACACCCACACCGTGCTAAAGGGCGAGCACAAGGCCACCAGCGCCCCCAGAATTCAATTTTCAGCTTGATTTGTCAGGCCGTCACCGGCAGAAGAGCAACTCCTGGAACACCCATTCCGCGCGGGCCGATCCGGCCCGACACGGCCCGCATCGCCTCACCAAGCAGATTCTTTCGTTTCGCATTTTACGAGTGCCGGAGGACCATGCGACCCGAGAAAAATCCATCGACTCGCCTCGACCATTCGATACCGATGCTCGATCGTTATTTATAGTACATCGACTCAATTTGGCTAATTAATTACTCCTCGCGCCTTCATCCGCGTCGTCTTTTTCTTGGACTTTCGTCTCGCCTTACGGCAGGATTAACCCCTTGCTGTACGATTTCTTTGATTAGCATTTTGTCAATCATTCTCGTGACAAAACGAGACAATTTTTATTTCTCGTCTGATTTTGTCTACTTTTCTTTCTAGATTATGATAACGAAATGATATTTAGTGCTCAAGGGGTTTTATAGATCAATCATTTTTACGTATTTCCATTGTTCATATGATTTATTAAGAAACTCGTTTCTTTTTCTAATGACCCATCTGCTGCTTCTTCATTAAACATTTTGCAAATGTTCTTCTTCTTACATCATCGTTCATTTTCGATATATTCTGCCCCTTCTACGGAAGAAAGTTGTCTGGTAGCTATACTGAAAAGTTCTGAAAAATTCTGTAAAATGTTCGAAAAGACCCGGCAATAGTCCACAAATAGAATTCCCTGAGCGCGACGAGGATTTCGGGCCAGGCTCGGCGGCAGCCCGGCCGGAGTAACATCGCGCGAAGTCGCGCATTTTCGCGGCGCTATTTCCATAGAGGCGGCAAGGCGAAGGAGCAGACACGTTACTGCACTCTTGACCACGAGGTTACGACCGCGAGAGCTGGTCGTTTGCTCGTTATTTCGCTCCGTGCGCGGGCGAATAAGGAACGTGCTTTCGAGCCCGGGGTTAGAGAGTGGCTGGAAACACACACCGGCCTGGTAACCGACGAGGACGGCGGCAGCGTCGTTTCGCCTAAGCGCGAGAAGGAGCCCGGGCCACGGCGATAGCCGGGGGAGTCACGCGAACGATCACACGTGAGGCGTGCAGAAAAGCGTTGCAGAAAACGTAGAGGCCGCGCACTCGAATCCGTGGGAGGAAATCGTAAAAGGGCCTCACGGACGGCACGAGTTCCCGGCCACCGACAGTAGCGGATTAATGGCCGGCTAGACCCCCGGGACTAGCCATTAGAACCACCGAACGAACAATGCGTCCCGGCATTTTTCGACGGATCCCGAAACGCCGTGGATCGCTTATGGAAACCCGATATAAGGAAGAACCACCAGGCATTCGGGATATCCGAGCTATTCCGGTCCGACGAAATTAAATGCGAGAGGCCGAGCATCGGCCCGAGCGCTTGATGTACCTTCGATAGAACTGGGTCTTCCGTCTCGCTGGGCTTTGAATCGATTAGGACGATGTCTGGGCTCGCCCGGGAGGAACTCCGCGGTGTGGTAGCAATTTTTAACCCGGACTATTCTGTCGATCCTCGTTCTGACTTGTTAGCTTTGACACGATCCAGAAACAATTCATTCTACGCTTTCTGTAACGAAGCAGATGCGGTATCTTAGGATTCATTGGAAACACGCCTGTTTAAATTGGAAGACAATTACTCAGTCCCGGAAACGTGCATCTGTATCAGATAAATTGATTTTTACAGAACCAGTTCGCTTTAATTAAATAAACGGCTTTTCGGTGTAATTTGATAAAGTGCTGTTAAGTTTAAGCGTTTTATGGGGGCAAGGAAAGAAACACATTTGTTTGAGTGGAAAGAGAATTACTCGATTGTGGAAAAGTATATCTGTGTCAGATTGAATTGACTTTTACACAACACATTTATCTAAATTGAATAAACGCCTTTCTTTATCTAATTTGACAAAATGCTGAAGGCTTTAGACATTTTATTAACTAAAGGAATAAATAAATTATAGAAAGAAAATGGTAACACAGTTATGAAACTGTGAATTAACTAGAAATAAAATGTACTTTAAAATATATTCGATGACACTATCTTTCCATAACGCTACCAAATTCCCTTCTAAACACAATCGTACGTACTTCGTGGGGCATAATTAAACAAATTATTTTGGACGGTCGAGCCGGCAGCTGGTTAAACGTTGACACAGGCCCCGTCATCGTGCGAATAGGCGCGAACGTTCATTATTTTTTCGCGTTTCGCAATCGCGACCGCTCGCCGGCGCGGCGGCCGTTTAATTAACTTATTCATTCCGGCGCGTTGGCCCTAATTAAACGTGAACTGTAACACCTCGGCGTAGCCGAGCAAAAGCCTTCATTGCGGTAAGAGAGATCCGATAAGGCCGTGGAAGGCTTTAATGAATGGCGAACGCGCCTCACCTTTCGGTCCGAACCGAAGCATATTCGTTCTGGCCGTATCGCGCCACCCCATCGGGGGTCGTGGCGGTCGTTCCCCGATTTTTGTTCGCGGATTTCGGCCCGCGCCGATCCCCTCGTGCAGATTGAACGATTTTTCACGTTGCTCCTATTTTCTGTCTCATTATCCGCCATCCCCTCTGCGAGATTTCTTGGAAATCGAACGATTTCGAGCGGCACCGCCGCGGCGCTCTCAAGAATCCTTTTTGTCCGGCGAGGTAAACGAGCCACGTTATTCCGAATGCGTCGGGCTGCCGAGCATCTGCTTCTCAAGATGCAATTGATGCGTTCTTTTTAATTATTGGTATTGTTCTTAGGTACGAGTATAATAATTACACGGGTTTAATCTCTCTTTATGAGACGTTTGTAATAGCTAACTGTATTCAACTCGGTTGAACAATTTGTAGGTCGGAGTAGACAGCACACGCTGTTTAATTACTTTACGACTGGGAAACTCCCAAAGACGGACAATACGTGCGGTAGACTCACCGAAGGTAATAACTGTAATATAGACGCAAATCACACCATTGACGACCGAAGCCGTTATTAGTAAGGAACGGTAAAAAAAAGTTACACAGATCTTCATAACCAAAATCAATTAGCTTGTAATTCTTTGACAATAGTAAGATCAACTTTACAACTTTATACTCCTCAACTTAAACTTCTAGACATAAACCCTTGCATTTAGGAATCGCTATAGTTATTCACCAAATACCATTCCTAAGCCGCAATGCTATCGAGCTGACAGTGGACTAAACATTATGAAGGAAGAACAGGATTTTATTGACCACAACGTCAATATATCAATTACAATCTATAGTAAATCATTTATGTCTTATAGGGTGAAATAAAATATAATGACTAGTGTTGGGATACTTTTGGGAGTCACTTTACATAAAAGTATTTCCAATCTTTTATTACCCACGCCTAGATGCCCTGCGTCATTTATTACATGCTAATGAGGGCACACAAATAAGTTATCGTCCTTGAATACAATTTTTACATATAAATTGTACGAAAATACACCTGTGTGGCAGATTTGTTTCTATATTCAATAGAGAGATTGAAATTTGATATTAACATTGTCTACATGAAACTTGCGATAGGATTTTTAATCTCTGTGCCACGTAAAGAAGAGACTCAATCATATTTTTCAAAATAATTATTGTATGTTTATTAAATGAATATAATTGCTATAGCTATGAAAACCTTGCCACACTTTTTAAAATCGTTCATGATCCCTTTTCGTAATACACAGTGCAGAAAATTGTGCAACAATTATTCAAGTCTAATATTATAACATTTTAATTCATGTTACTACATTCACTAAAATTTGCAAATTAGCAATAAATAAAGTGTTATTCTAACAGCAGTACGCCAGTGCCGATAAAATAATCACATTTCTTATCCTTATACAAGACATCTGACAAAATAAAACGAAAACTTGTGAATCTTAACCAGCTCGCCGAAAATAAATAAACTAACTCTCTTCATACAACTCTAAAAAATCTAAAAAGCAACGCACCATAACTTCCCACAATTTCTTTTTCTATTTTCAAGGTTGTATTTTCAATCTCCCCGTTATAATCACGCGGAGCAACAATTTCTCTCTCCGAAGGCGATTCCAACCCAACAAAATTTATCCCATAAATAAACCAGCAGGCATTCGACCTAGCCCCTCACCTAATTAACCGATCCATTATCCGAACGTCCATGTACTTCGAAAAGGATTCGAACGTTCCGCCGTAGTTCCAAAGGATGCACGGTGGAGGCGAGAGTTCGGCTGCCGTGTTACCCCGAAAAAACGTCGGCGTAGTCGGCCATGGAGGTGTCGAACTTCTCCACCTTGTTGCCGTGAAAGGGGGAAAGCGGGAGCGGCTGCTTCGACGCCGTCGAAGAAAGGTAAGCATTCGAGAGAAAGAGGAAACACAGCCGGAGCGGTTTGAAAAGGCGTGGAGTGGTGCTGGAAGACGGAGCGCTGCGAGGGGCAGAGCGCCGGGGTGAGGAAGACTAAAGAGGGGCTAAGAGAGGGTCAAACCGAGAGAGAGAAGGGAGCCAGGTGGCGGGACAAGGAGGTCGGGAGGGCATAGGCTTATTGATTCGGGAGGGTTCGTGCGCCTCTCTCTCTCTCTCTCCCTCTCCCTCTCTCTCTCTCCCTCTCCCACTCCGGCGTTTCTCACCCCTCGCGCTCCGTCCTCTTCCCCGTTTCTCGTTCCGCCCGTGGCTGTCTCGCTCGCGCGTCCGCTCGGCCATCTCTCCGATTGTGTGCGTATGTTTATGCGCCGTTCGAGAAACGCGTGTCAGAGGTTACGCAAACAGAATGATTGATACATTAGCCGGGTGCATGGCCCCTCTCCCTCCCTCTCCCTCCCTCTCCCGGCACCCTCCCGCCAGTGTTCCGTTCTCTCGCGCCTTATCTTTTATTCCGTTCGCTGAATTGATTTCTTCCCGAGGGGTGGAAAAGCACTCGAGGGTTCCGCCGAGTAATGAATTGAGGATTTTTCATCCCCCTTTATGACGGGGGACCTGCCACGCGAATTAATTGCGCCGCCGTCGACTCTGACACTTGCCGGGAAATGCCGCTGATCGCGGGGTCCTCGACGCTCCTAGAGAAAAGTAGAGAAAGAGAAATAGAAAAAGAGCTAGACAGAACTGCGAAGTTAGATTTTAGACGTCTAACATTTCCCGGGACTCGCAGAATTTTCAGAAACTCATGGAATTCCTTTATGAAGAAATTCATATGTGTTTAAAAGACTCAGAGAAGCTCGGCGTTGTTAGAAAATAGTAAAAATAGCTCAAGGAAAACCAAGAAGCAATGAGGAAGTACTGCGTCCTCAATTGAATTTTTAATCCTCCATAGTTTATATGATTTTCGATGACAAGGACGCATAGTTCCACGAGATTCGAAAAGTTGTGAGAAAACGGATACAGAAATCTGGCGCGGATATCCATCGGTGGGTTGGCAAAAATGTCGGAGGGACAGAGATTCGGTCGCTGCTCGATCGCCGGATCGTGTTACCCGGTGTCGGTCTGCTAAAGGAAATCGCAAACCGAAAAAACAATGCGCGAATCGGTTGCCGACATTCGCAGGAGCGGCTTGCCCCCGCGACAATCGATATCGGTTCCCATGGCGATGCCTCGTTTCGCGTACTTGTTACTCACATTGACCTTAAGTCACTGGTTTCTACTTTCGTCAGCCGCGACTCGTTAAAAGATAAATCTTCGCTCGTACAGATAAATTCCGTATTAATTGCTTTCATCGATCCCTTGCGTTGACATTTATTCATCGAGATTCTAGCCGATTAAATCATCGCTGTCGTGTAAAACAGTCAGATAAAATTTAAATCCGCTTTAAAAAACTATAGAAAGTATGGACTGATCGTGATTTATTATGTCAATGATTCACAGGTCAATGAGACACAGAAAAAAATGTCGGTTCAATAAATCGTATATAGCCTTAAATTTTTATTTAATTTCGTTTGATTTAATTTAATTTAGTTTGATTTGATTTTATTTAGTTTGATTTGATTTTATTTAATTTGATTTATTTATATATGAAGGCAAAGACTAATTTTTGCAATACAGAACAAAAGTATATAATATGTAATCAGATTTAGTAGAAACTCCATTATCCCAGCATAGTTCACATGCAATTAACACTTGAATGGCGAGTCATTCTTCCAATTAGGATCACTTATAATTTTATTTATCAATTCTTAAGCAACATATATATTTTATTGTACTCTTGTAAAACACATTGATTTTTCTATAACCCTTAACGAAAGTTATAAAAATTTCAATTAATAATATTTAAATAATATTTATACTGTGGCTCCAAACGGACCCGATTGTTAATAAAACGATTATTAATCCATTAATAATAAGCCTGTCACTCTAACTGTTCTATTATCCAAGCACTCGTGTCACGCTGCACGGCTCGGACAATCGAGGCTCCGCCGTGTTCGCGACACCGTTTGTTCGGAAGAGAGGACTCGAAGAATGCGGCGCACCATTATTGGCCCCGTATCGAGACCGGGCCTCGGCTCGAAACTTTCGATAGTCTCGAAACAAGAGGTTCGCCCTCCTGGAAGCGTCACACGCGTTCTCAAGGCGGCGTGACAGCCGGACGGACGTGAAGCGTTTTGTTATTCAAATCGGGGCAAAGCGAACCACGCGCGATATCTTTCCCGATATCGGCCGGTCCCATCTAGTCCACTGTTATTTTTGCCACCGACGCGCCCGTGTACGCCAAACGGTCCGGTGCCGATGCTCTACCGATCCGAGTAGTAAGTAGCCACCGTAAACCGTGGATCAATAGATCCTATCGGCGCGCGAGAGGAACGAGGTAACCGAGGAGAATCGAACAACTTACGATTGTTCCGAGGGAAACGGGTGGGGGGGAAGCCACCTCCTCGCTACCATAAGGGAGCATCACCGACGCTCGACGGAAAATTAATTCGGTCCGCCTCTCCCGGTTTTCCCGTGGCCCTCCATCTTACCGATCTACGCGTGGATTTTCTTGCCTCCCTCGGAATGCCGGCGATTCAGATCTGTTTACGTCTAGTTCTGCATTAATTGCCCGCGCGTTTTATCTAAGTTATGTATCTATGTTACTGTCACGACGGTATTGAGGACTTCCGAAGAGTTTTACTGCGAGACGGAGACGTATAAATTACGTTTGTTCAGGTTCGCCGTCGTTCCATTAATGCGACGCCAATGTTAAAGTGACCGGAGGTCAATTCAAAGCTCGAGACAATCACGAGAAATGTAAATGATCTCAACCCTCCGCTGTAGCACTGGGTCAAAATGTCTCGCATACATTTTTCTCTTTTTGATCATCACCTGGAATCTCGTTTGCGATTCATATTGGTTTACAAGAAAATACTGTCCACAAAAAATATTTAACAAGAATATAATACGTACGAATGCAGTGCGCAAATTATATGATATATTACGTTAAGTACACTGATCTATTTCGGAAAAGTGATATCACCATGAGACGAATTAAATGAATAATTAATTCAATGTACTTAGAAATGAGATATCAAATTTTAATAAAAGAAACAATATTCCAAAACGTTCAAATTACATCCTTAATTTTTTGGGCCTCGATAATGTTACTAGTTTTCTAGTGACAATTGTTCGAAAACTGACTCAAGTCCCTGTGATCAAGTATAACATATAGTACATGTCTCGCATAGAAAGTGCAACAGCAGATGGTTAAAAATTACGGTTAAAATTAGGGCTAGAAAAGTACAGTCATCAGCTAATAATAATAGGGACCAGTCGAATCATATACAACCGTCCAATTTCTTTCCGCACCGTATCAATCTCCCCAGTACCCGCAGCTGCATCATTCCAATTTCGCGGAAAGATCCGCGGTCTAATTACAGCGGCGTCTCTCCCAATTCCGCGCAAATCTCGATCGTTCTCGCCATACCTAACCCTAAAGCCGTAGCAGCGGCTCGCCCGGCTGGGTTAATTGATACCTTTCTAAGCCGCGATCGGCGACGCAGCCAATTAAAGATCGCGGCTCGTCCGCGAAATTCTCGGGAGCTTATTAACCGCGTGCCCGATACCGTGGTATGTCGATAGCGATGCCTGCGGTTGCCGCACGTGCGATCTTACCCCTGTAAACATCATCCGAAACAAGATCGCGGAATGTAAAGTACAGGAAGGGAAAGAGAAAGAAAGAAAGAAAGACGGCGAGGGGAAACGAGGCGGCGAGGGGCCAGGTCGGTCGGGGAGCTGTTCCATGGATCTCCAGGCTCGTCCTCCGGTTCTTTCTCGGGATTTTTCTCGTCGGCGAGGGCACACACCGTGTGTCGACCCGGCCGTAGCCGACGACAGTGATGGACGCCCGTGCGGTTTGCTTCTCTATCACCGTGCCCGACGATGGCCGCCGAAGACCAAGAAGAAGACGACCACGACGACGGACGAGCGGATCGGAGAGCAGCGGAGACCAGACGAGACCAGAGGAGACCAGAGGAGCAGGAGCAGGAGCAGGAGGAGGGGGAGGAGGGGGAGGAGGAGGAGCAGTTCGAGTCCGCGGTACGACGAACCAGATTGTGTGCACGAGGTACACGTCAGTCGTACTAACGACTACCCCGGCCGAGGAGCGACGAAGAGGACCTGCGGCCGGTGATGTTTTATTTAGTACTCGGATTCTTAAAAATGCCCAACGCACCTCCGACATACCTCTCCCGCTTAGGCAGCCGATCTTTTTGATCGCCGCGTACACCAGGTTCAAGGAAACCCGCCCCTCGCCTCTCCGCGCGCGCCCCCGTCGCGGTTTTCTTCCCGTTTCTTTGTCGGGACAAGGCTCGCCGCGCGCTTAATTGAATCGCGTGTCTTAGCGGGACGCTGCTCGATCTGATGCCGTGGACCATTTCCATCCGGATCGGAGTTGCGACGTAAGTTTTCGTGTCGGCGGATCGGCTCGAATTGGGGCTGTTAGTAAGCTTACACTCGATTAAATGGGATCCGAATTTTGTCGCGGAGCGATGCGTCGATCGGTCTTCTCACTTGTTCAAGGATACTATATTTGTTTCAATGGTGACACGGTGAAATGGAACAGGAGATTGCTACTGTATTGATTTTGTGAAGAAATCCTTTTGGGTTAGGAAGAGAAGATTACGAGTTATTGGAGGTTGATTGTTCAAGTCAAGAAAACGATGCGCTAGGCGCTGAAGACACGCTGGGATGGAAAAGTAATCTAATTGCTTGCAGTAGATTGTCACGTCTCTAAAAGTACTGTTAAAAATTGTCATTGTTAGAAATGTGGAAGTATCCGAAAATTGCGAGATTCCTAACAAATATTTAAAAATATCAATAATTTATGTCAAGAAAGCGTGAAAGTACAAATGTTTTATACATTCAACGTAATGTTGTAGAGCTATTGTTGTAGGAGTATTGTTGTCTCTCGAGAATCTCTAAACTTAGAGATCCCGTTCAAACTTGGCCCGATCTCTTTTTTAACCATCTCGTTGATCGAGTTCTCGTACACCTTTAGTTATTGTCACCGTATCGTGTAACTTAATTCTCTTGTTTTAAAATAGTATAATGTCTGATACATGTTCCAGATGCGATAGAATAAATACAGGCACGAAGTTGACCCATTAGTCAATTAATCTCCACAGTAGGAAATTTCCTAGCTAACCCAACTTTGACCCAGAATATTTAAATTATTCGTTTCATTACTAAATTTCCAGCAATTAAATAAAATAGATTGTTATTCCATTAGGAGCGACATAAAATCGGCAATAAATATCATCAAAAGAATATATTGAAAATTGTATTGAAAAGCAGAGAATTGTTGTAAACATCGTCAACAGAACAGTTATCTAAATGGTTCTCTGTCCGCGGATTAAAAATTTACTAGATCAAGTAAAATATGCCATATTTGAAGAGGACGAAATGTGAATTTTAGCATGGCATAGTAGTTACAACTATGGTGATTGAACAACCCAATTTTCAACTTTCGATGACAACTGACGATTTAGCTAACGAGTCAAGATACACTCTAACCTATCATCTTATTGTTCAAACAGGTTCACCGACTTCACCCGGTACGAAAGAACAAACGCCAGTAGGCGGTGTCTCCTAACTTCTGACGATTAGTGGGGCCACGGTCCGCCAATCGGAGGCACGCCAGCGTCGCCAGCGAACTCGTGGTCTCCTCGCAGTACACGGTAAGTCGCGTTTCAGGCAACGCTCGTTGCGCTTCGAATTTCTGGAAGGCCGCTCGTTGAAAATGCAAATTCGAAGGAAGGGGGATGGCCGTGGTTGTAGGTCGTGGAGCGTCTGTCGCGTCAGAAGCGCGGCAGGCGTCGCGTCGCGTCGCGTCGGTTGATCGAACGTGCCACGGCATTTGTTGCCCTCGCTTAAGGCCCCGGATAAAATCTTCCGCTACCCTCTGCGCCACGGTGTCCCATAATCTCCCATAAACGAGCCTGGCCGCCGCCGTGACAGGCACCCTTTACCGTCTCCGACGCGCCGCGCCGCGCCGGCATAAAATCCTAATCAACGACAACGGAGAAAAAGACACCGGGGCCCTGTCGCTCTTTACCTCGACTCCCGTTCCTCTTCCTCCCGTCTTTCTTTTCGATCGGCGCTCGCTCGCGTTCGCTCCGAGGCGAGATAGCCGGCGAGCGAGGACCAACGCAGGACCCGGGTCCTGCGGAGACGAACGAATAATGCTCGGACCACCCATCCGTTCGTCGGTCGCGCGGCAAAAAACGCTGCTGCCATGGAAATGCTAACGTCGATTTGTCAGCCGTGGAAAGCCGCGTGAAGTCGGCTATTCGAAAAGCACACCGATGCTACCAAGACTCGATCGCTGCCCGATTCCGAACCCGTTCCTCGCTCGGTGACACCGCGCGACAAGTGTGCGAACTTTGTTTCTTCTCATTTCTCGGGCAAGAATTATGTAGCAGGCTGGATGTACCGGTTGCGACCACGATCAGGATTTATAGGAATTTCAACGGAAATATTCTTCAAATCTTGTATCGAACAAGAAACATATATGCTTTAATAGATTGCTTAATACCGTTAGTTTTGAGGTGTACCTTGCAATAAGGGTAGCAAAATGATAGGGTAGCAAGAAGAATTATTCCAGTGACGTTATTAAAAATATTTATAAATCAGACTCTATTGTATGTAACTCTTTAAAATTATTCAACGTCTATGCATGCAACATTTATGACTTGACTGCGGATATTTACGCAAAATAGAATATTTCTATGTTAAGTTAATAGGATATATTTCTTTATTTAATATCAATACGCAAAAAATAATGCGATGATATTTTAAAATTATTTTAATGTTCTTACATATTTGTATTTCACTTACTCCTCTTTCGTTTACAAATGCATAAAATCCGCAATTTAATTATGATAGATTAAACGCAAAGGACTATAAATTATTTCTACACTTAATACGATGTATGATGTTCGCATTGAACGAGTCCAATGACCCAAACTTTATTAGGACCGCGAGCCGCCAGGATCTCTACCACTTTCAAACAATCGAATAACCGGCACTAGTCCCGCGTGACGCGCGTACACACCGAACCGAGGCAGCTAAAAAAGGTAGTAGGCGAATCATCGTCTGGATCGGCGAATCAAGGCCGAGACCATTTGACAGCGTGCATCGACCCAAATGAAGTCTTCCTCGGAAACGATCATCCTCGTTCCAACTTGTTCCAACTTGTACGGCCTCGAAATAAAAGTCCGCCGGTGGGATGTTGCGGGGCAAGAAGTACCAGTAATAAGATACTTCGGTTAACTTCGCGAGCCAGGTGAAGAAGAAGAGCGCGGAGTCCGCGTCCCTTCGTGCGCGCTCTTTCATTTCGATCTCGTTGCGTGAAGGAGGGAACGCGAGCGCGGTCTCGCCGGCAACGGCCTATGGGTCCCGGCGAGCAATTTTCGCTCGCGACGGCGCTGCGTTAGCATATATCGAGGAACGTCGCCGGTGGGGTAGCCGGATACCACGGAATTAAGATAAACGTAGAGATCCGGCGACAGGCGATGATTAACGAGTGGTGCGCTCGCGTTTTTTGCCGTGGCTTTCATTCAGCTCGGCCCCACGGTTCTCCACGGCGCACTCAACACCTTCGCCGTGGGTTACCTGAGCGAACGGAGACCGAGGCGGAACAGCCAGAAAAGAGTGGGGAACCGGCGGCGGCGAGGGGGGGCAGGCGGGGCTGGCGCGGGGTGGGCAAGAAAAGCCGGGAGACAAACGGTTCGTTTAACATCGCCGCGAAATCCACGAAACCGCCGGTGCCGGGTTGCGGGTTTTTTGCCGCGATTAATTCAGATTGCGGTCCGTAAATTGCGCTCGCGCTGCCGCGGTCCGCAAGCGGGGTCCGCGCGCGCAATATCCTTCCGTGCCGCGCGCGGTGCGGTGCGGTGCGGCGCGGCGCGGCTGGGCCGGGTGGCCGGCAAGAGCTTTTTCTCGACAGAATGCCGAAGTTTCTCGCCGGCCGACGGCGGCCCCGGCGCATTCCGTGTCACGTACGCGACGTAAACGCGCCGACCGAACGACAGAAAATTAGTGTCGCGCTCTCTATAAACGGACCGCGGTAATGAAATTAAACGAGAGGCGATTCCGCGAACGAGAAATATTTCAATCGATCCGGAAAGGTGGGGAGGGATCGCAGGCCGGCCGTCGCGCCGCAATTTCCGCGGCGCGCGTGTTTCCGATTCCACGGAGACCTCGGCGCGGACTCCCGCGGACACGGACGTTCGAAAAACATCGCGGCGAACGGACGCGCGGGATCCCGGCGATACCCACCTGCCACCTCCGTAGATTAAGATCATTTCAGGCAATTATGCGGATTCGGGCAAAAACCGCGCCGCGGTTTCGTCCCCCCGTTAATTGCGCCGGGTCCAAGGTGAAAACGTCGAGAGCACGCGGCCCCGTTCCGCTCCGTGTCGCCAACGGCTCGCCGACGCGGTGCGCGCGGCGTTTGTTTTGCCGAGCGGGGGAATTATTCTTAACACTCTGCCGACAGGAGCCCTTATTTACCCTCGCAAATAAGGCGCCAAACGGCTCGCGGTTTCAGGTTACCCGTATAACACGCGCCCCGGACGTCGCCGAGGATAACTCAAAATTAGGATTGGATTATTGTAATCACGAGCGGACTCTTCGCGACGCCATTCTTTCTCGCGGCGGAAAAACGGAGATGAATGGAAAATTGGAGTGCTGTTTGTTACCGTTTTACACGGTTTTAATTCTGTTGTCCGGTTTTCAGATTTTTTACTTGCGTTCCTGCAATTTTAATTGCTATACGAATCAGCATGTTCGGTTTGTTTTGTAGACTGCGGATTTCATGCTGCGTAAAATTTACGAAAATATTGCAAAGACCGGTGTATTATTTTTAATTTATTTAGATGATCAGAGAATTTGCTACCTGATTTTTGTTAATTTGTAACCGTTGCAGGCAGTTTTATTTTGCGTAAAAATCAGCGATCTATTTACAATTCATTCGAATTATCTACTTTATTTGAATAAAAACGAATAAATTGCGAATTTTATACACTTCTTGAAAGGGACGTGTAAATTGAAACACCAAAAAGGTTAAGTGCGTTTAATAATATTATGACATTGCTTGGAATCGACTAAAATTATTAAAACATTATTTCGCGTAAAGATCCATAGTCTAACAAGGTATAAACTTCGACAGTACAGAATTTTATGTTTCATTAATAGCACTTTGTAGTAACAAGACCACAGCACCGCAGGATTAAAAAAATATCGTAAAATTGTAAAATTTAAAATGATATTGAACAGTAAAAAGTTACCTGTTTGCCACATCATTATTGCTGCTCGCCTGCGAGATAAAGCTGCAGAGCTGCAGCGAGTGCGTTCTCCATCGGCACCGGTAAGAAACGATTGCACCAGGTCGATCTAACCGGGATGATCCCGTGCCAATGCTACCGACTGTACTCCGGACGGGGACTAATTAACACGCTCGTACATTAACGTCCAAATGAATAATTATCGCGAGGCGAAACCTACGCGGAGCATCGGGTCCGAGCCTGTCGCAGATTGGATGGATACCAGCCGGAGCCTAGCGTCTTTATTAATAACCCACGACGACGTTGACCGATCTGGAAACCACGTGTAATTACCATACGTGCTGCAGTTGACGAAACATCGCTCGGATCGGACCCCCTTCGCCGCGGTGTCTCCAATTCCGTCGTCCGACTCGACCAATCTCGACGCGAAAGCTGCGAAACCCTTTGACCTTTCCGCGAAGCTTTTAACATTGCTGCGGTCGCATCAATTAACAGTTACCCGCGGCTATTTCGCGTTACGCGTCGGATTTCTGCTTCCCTCGACTTTCCAAGCTACCGCTAAACGATCGATTCGCGGTAATTAACAATTATTCATGAGCAGTTCGCCGTTCTATGATTTTCGAATCAACGTCGAAAACGAAGTAATTAAATTCGACACGCGATTTTTCTCCGCACGGCTTTCCCGAGTCTACCAGAACGTAAGTGCTACGTTAACGAACAATCACCGAACGGCGAGCTATTATTATAGAGGAATTAGCATCCGGATCCTAATGAGCCGCCGCGGCAAGCAATAATTTGACCGAATTGATGTGCTTCGCGTTAACGTGTACGTGACTGGAATGGATTGCGAGCGAACGATATCGTCGGCCGGCGATCGGCCGGGAAAAATTGACACGTCAAAGCCGCGCGCTCCGGGCCCGAAAGTAACAAAGACTCGCAATTACGCGCTATTAATCGGTAAACAGAATGCCGTAACCGGCTATTAACATCCGCGGCCGCAGCGATTTATAATCGTATCGAGTGCGCTACCATTATTCCCGTGTCTTGGTCGGCGTCTAGTCGACGCGCATTCGATCGCGAAATAATTAAAAACGCCGCGATGATTGCTCGTCGCGAGGATTACTTTAACGATCCTCGCGTACACGCTGAACACCTGTCGAGACTGCGAGCGCTCGCTGGAAGGCACTCCGTTCCTTAACGCATTAGCGGCAACGATTTTATCAGAATATTACATTGAATCGGAAACCTTCGAAATTTCTTCTTAATGCATTCTGCGAAATTGTGCTCGTAAGCCGGTCCCCGCAAGCGAACAAGTAGTCGCGGCGATTATTAAATAGCAGGGAGATAAAGGACATTTGACAACGTTCATGTCTGAAGTCAATTATCAGCCTGCGCTATGTTCTCCAATCAAATTTAATTCAATTTAATTTATTTCAGATTTGTATCAAAATGTATATCTACTTACAAGCATGCGAGGAACTTCTGATTAAGTAAATTTAAAATAAAAAGAAAATAAGACATGGGCATGTTAGTCATAAGTAGACCGCGGATTTTAATGCGAAATAAAAATTATCAGTGATAATTATAACAAAAAGGAGACATATGATAATATGTACATGTTGTCTAATATTTCCACAGTTTTAAGTTGTAATTATTTTTGTCGCGAACGCGTAAAATCCGCAGCCTAATTATAAGCTTGTGTAAAAGACGTAAGTGGTTTTACTCTATTGTACACATTCCGTGGACAATAACTGTTAATCGGTAAATCGTTATTATAATCTAAATACAAGCAACGCCAGTTGAAGAAGGTCGAAATTTCCTAAGAAACCGGATTGCCTAAAATTTTTCTGGAACCATCAGAAATACATGACATCGCTGTGGCAACCCACCTTAACAACTCCTCTCGATTTCACGACAGTCGCCTTGCAATTTTCCAAGTTCCCGAAGCAAAAGCGGCCGAAATCCGCTTAACGAGGCGGTTTACAATTTTCTCGGGGGCTTGAATTCCCGGCCCCGGTATCTATCATTCAAATCGTCCCGCAAACACCACGGTTTTCACCGCTCGGAGCTATCGCGGCGCGGCGCGGCGGCTGGAATCAGCATCACGAGCGCAGGCCAGACCGCTCTGCGCACGAACGGTGGCTCCTAATCATTGATTAGGGGGGTCAGCCATTACGTTGGCGCGGATTCTTGGATGACTGCCCCCCCCCCCCCCCCCCCCCCCGTCCTCCTTCCTCCCTTCCCGATTCGCCAGTCCCCGTTTGTAAACGAATCCGTGGATCGTCGAGCCGTCTCTCCCGTCGACTCGTTCCCCCCGGCTTTAATCTCTTCGTTTTCGTTGCACTCGTGTTTCATGCATCGCATCCGTGGGGGGTCAGGGGTTAACGCTTTACAGATCCAGTACCGATAGGTCGGTCACGCGAGCCGTGGAAACTGTACGCTAATGTCAATTAATATAATTGCGAAGCCGGGCCCCCTCTTCGTAATAATCGTCTTAACCGGGCCGGCGGAATTTTTCCTCGCCGCGCGCCGCATTGTTTCCTATTGTCTCGGCTTGAAACGCTACCTTGTTAACTAAGTCGTGCCTTTAGATTCTGCGCGCCGCGCATGACACAACCCTCGACCTCGTTACAATGTTCAGACAACGGTTACGCGAACATTTCGCGAATTAAGTTGCAGCGGACGGAACGTTCTATTAGCCGATTGAATAGATTCTTATGAAGCTTTTCCTTACGTGATATCTTGAAAAAGTAATTCCTTTTTGCAATTTCTTTGTTAGTTGATAGTTTGTTAGTTATTCTTTGTATTTAATTTCTTTTGCCGATTTTTTCTTACATCGCATCTTGAAAAGATGATGTCTTTTTGCGACGTAAAGAATGACCTTTGAACATTTTATTTTTTCCTCTTTCTCTAATATGACAATTAGAATTTTTTAATAATGCACAGATATCAGCTCTTACAACAAATATTTAATAACACTGTCTTGACATTCGTATGATAATTTACAAAAATAGAAGCTCGATCTCTGTTGTTTCAATCATTTCTGTATTAAAACTAACCTCATTTTACTGTGTTTTCGTAGCAAAGCGTTTTAATGTGCATTCTCTCGACTAATTTGCGTTGAATTTGAACAATTATTAACCAAGTAATAGTCACCTCGATCCTATCCTTATTTACCTTAAGTAAAGAAGCGACAAAAGAGATCAACCCCCAATGTCACAATAAGACCATTTATTTTAAATTTTCAAATCTGAGAAGAGAAGAATATAATAAACTACAATGAACAGGCCAGCAAAATGCTCGACACAGTACAAAAATTCTGCCAAAAAATACTAAATTATAATATGAACAAAAAGAAAGATAATAGCTATGGCCAGACTTCGAATTGAACATATCAGATTCGTAGAGTGGCAAGGCGAGGAATAATCGCGTCAGTTTTTTACATCGAAGCGCGCCCCGAATTCGATGGAATTTTCTCCGGTCGAGGAACAATGGCGGGAGTAAAAAGGCGAAAGTGGGGGAACGAAGATAGACGATACGCGGAGCGGTTGTTCCGGGACGCGATTACGCGGCACTCGGGATTCAAAATTCACAGCCACGAGCGTGACGATCGGCCCGGGCAATAATTATTCACCCGATGGGGGGAGATACGTACAATTTGGGATGAGCTGTGCAAATACTGCGTGGGAGATAACACGCGCGGCGAGAGCTACTCGCCTAAATTAACCCTCTATTAATCCGACAAGTGGGGGTCGGCCCGGTACATCGTAAATTATCGTTCACGAGGAGCCCCCGCTCGCCGGTGACGTGCACGTACACGTGACTCGTCGACTTTCATTTTTACGCCGTTTAATTGAATCCATTGTTTGAACGCCGCTGCGCCGAGCACCGTCCGGCCTCGTCCGATACACCCGCTGACGAAACTTTAATGGCTATAAGTTATTTAACCGTGGCCCGGCACGCAGTCGACACTTCGAACACCGGAAACGACAGGTAGGCGGAAACCGGGAATTAAAACGCCGATGCGCCGTCGCCGTTTCGATAACAAGAGCCCGACGACGCGACGGAAAAATTTGATCGTCGCGATTTCCAGCCGCATTGTTATCCTATGATGTAATTTAACGGCGACGATTTACGGCCGCGAGAGGATTTTTATTGCTAGAAAATTAAGTCCTGTTACTTGCGGCAATCTCACATGGTTTTACGGAAATGTCACTACCGTCGACAAACTGATTTATTTTCTATGATCGTGGCGAATATACCGGGCTTAACGCGTTCGTGATGTTCACACGCCTACGTGTTCGTTTAATACGCTGGAAAGATATTTTACAAGGTTAGAAACGCGAAATTAATTGCCATCGAACGAACAGATAATTGTGTTTATCAATAATTTGTTTCCCTTGTTGTTTTACTGTTGTATTCGCAATAATTAATAATTGCTATTATAATAATTTATTAAGATGAACAGTGCGCGGAGCAAAAGCAGCTCGGCGCGATACGCGTTAACAAGTTAGCTCATTTCGACGAATATACTCGTCACGCGTTCAAGTCTGCTACCTAAATTGCAATATTGTAGAAGCTAAAATATATTCGCGAATTTTAAGATCGTATGTTTAAAACCCGGAACGAAATAAAATGAACAAATAACGAAATATAAATAATTATTGTGAAAGAACTGGGTATAATTTCTGGCATGTAACCTGCACATTTTCGATGCACAGTTTTCAAAGAAGTCGCAAAACAGCTGTCTGGACAATTGTGTCCCGTGTTTCGTCGCAGTTCTTCGTTCTTCGAAGACTAAACGGCAATCGGGCTCAACGTGGTCGCTTCGTTGAAGGATGATGCATCGAGTCAGCTGTGAAGTACAAAAGGAAACACGCTAGATGGAAAAGTTTGGGTCGGATGGTAGGACGAGATCTACAACACGCGCGAGGAACCAGTATTAGAGGGTGACTCTCTAATTACAGGAATACAAATGAGCACGCCAGGCCGTCTGGCCGAATCGTTCGACTCACGATGCTCGCTGGTAGCAGGGACCGAATACACTATCTTCCAGAAGTATTCGGCCAGCCACGGGATCCACCATCGCTCCAACGATTATCCAGGTATACCATTCCACCCTTCTTCCATTTCAATTTCGTCGGACCGGAGAACTAGACTCTCAACCTTACAAACTATACCAAATACCGAGCAAATAAGAGAATTTCTTCAATGAACTATCTCCATATCCGAACAACATTACAGGTACAAAATAATTTTGATCTATGGAAATTTAAAGCAGAGATAATAGTTTGCAGGTACTATGCTAAAGAGGACAGTGAAAGTATTATAATAAAAAAGACAATCATAATGTTATGATAAAAAGGTCAATACAACTACTATGATAAAAAGAACAGTTCGGGTGCTATAGTAAGGACAGTTGAAGAACTATTATGGAAAGGACAGTGCAAATACTATGCTAAAAAGGTGAGTGCCTGTAGTATGCTAAAAAGAACAGTGTAACAAAGTATAGTACTATGCTAGAACGAATAATGCAAGTAACATTCAAAGGAAGATAATGCAACTGCTATGCTTAAAGGCACAATGCAATTAGAGGCAAAATATTCGGCTTGTAACGTTACCACCGAGCAATTGTATAATGGGTAGCAAAAATATCAAGTTACATTATTGAAACTGGTCCTTCTGTAATACTTCATGTCGTCAGTTATCAACTGTAATCGGTAGAAGGTCCGGGCCGATAATTCGCGTTTAAAGGCCCGGAAAACCGAGGCCTGGATCATAGGCAAGGTAAAGGTGGGCAAATACTTATGGTCGGTAGTGTAGCTTTAGGAGTGGCTCGCGGCTGGCGCGGCTTCTTCTGTGGTGGGGGTTCCGAGGCGGGAAGAGGGGCCCCGTCGGTCCCCGCCGGTGGAGCCGGGCCCCCGATAGAAGTGGGGCGAGAGAAGAGGTCCCGCGAGCGAGACCGAGCGACGGAGGGGCAGCGGGGCCGAAGGGAGCTGATCTGACGAGGTGGCGGGGTAACCGACAGGGCCTGCTGCCGATCCTGGACCACCCAAGACGAAATTCACTATAGTTTGTTCGCCGCGGTTACGATACTCATTTCCAGTCTACCCTTCCGTCCTTCCTCTTCTTCCCTTCGGCAGCCGCGCGCTCTCGTCCGCCGTGTTCCTCTCTTCTCCTTTCTCTCTATATCTCTTCCCCTCTCTCTCTCTCTCTCTCTCTCTCTCCCCTTTCTCTCTTTCTATCTACCTCTCCCCCTTCCTCTCTCTTTTTCTCTCTTGACTCGCCCGTTCGCAAAACTTTTTCCTCGTTTTCTGTTTCGCGCTTTCGTCCGCCAGCGAATCGACCCGGCACGCCGCGACATCCGACCAGCACCCGACGCGACGCCACGGCGAAACACGGGAAAAAGGCTCGGGGATTCGACACGCTCGTTTCGGATAGCGGGCCTTTGCCGCGGTGATAACGATTCTGTACCACCGCCGATCGGCACCGGCCTGGGAGCACCGAGCCCGGGCCCGAGCTTTTTGCTTTTTACGGGGCCCCGGGACCGCTGCGATACCGCTCTCGGGAATGCCGTGGAACGTATGACTTAACTTTACGGGCGGGGTCAACCGTGAAATTGAGAGCGGGAGCTCGCGTCAGTGTTTCGGAGAGCAGCGCTTCGTTATTGGGTAATCGGTTTCTGGAACGAATCGTAGGGCTTGGAAATTTAGAGGATCCCTGCTCCTCGGGGCTCTCGCCGAGGACGCCGGAATTTTAGCCAAATTTTCGTGCGGCGTACCGGAGGTACTTCGGCCAGGTCACGTCACGGTTTCAGCAATATTTTCTGTAACATGTACAAAGTTCAAGTATTGAACTCTGTGTATATGGGAGGTCACTCTGAGACGCCACTGAAAATTGTTTTACCGTGAGTCACAACCATTTTTAAATCATCAACATTGTTTATATTTTATTGTACTGTTAGAAGTGTTGCACGTGTCATACGACTCAATTTCGTGTGCATAAAATACACCAATTATAAATCATGTAATATAAAAGTACCGTGTTTTGGACAAACGATTTTAGTTTTACTTTTAAATTACCTCTCGATGTAAATGATCAATAGATATATTACCTGTTGCAAAAATTGCAATAATACTCGTTCAAGATCAGAATAAATCTCTTACACTTTCTTTTATAAAACAGCTCCGTATATCTAGCGCTAGTGATGTCTACTCTAGACGAAAAACTTCAAATCCCAGAGCCAACGAAGAAATACCATAACCATCGACGTTTCTTCATAGAGTTTGGGTCAGAGGTTGAGAAATAATTCGCGGGGCAAGTGGCAACCGAGCTCGAAATCCGCGGCGGAACGTGTTTATAGAGCTACAACGTCCAAGGTAGCATCCACGCGGATCATTAGCATAGCCGAGGCAATCGAGGCCGGCCTCGGCAGCCTTTAGGGGATCAGGGCTGAGGGTACGTCTCCGGTGTCCCGTCCAATTTGCATGCAGTTACGAATATTGGCTGAAATGGCCGTATTCGGTTACAGGAATCCCGGGGCCCGCTGATTACCGGGTGACACTCTATTCGAGCCCAGCCCGAAGGCTGACAACCACCCCGACGACGACGGCCCGATAAGCCCGCCGACGGCCCGGCGAAACAGAGACACAGTCCGCCGAATGAAATATCTCTCTCAGGGTCGCCGCTTCGGCCACCGGTAGGAAGATTCTCGTTTCGTCGGTCCGGTACATACGAGCTTCTTCGGTGTACCCACTCGCGAAACCAAAGAGAGAAAGAGAGAGAGAGAGAGAGAGACTTCGCTACAGTGGTCTCGTATGTATTAATCACGCGATTCGTCCATAACCGTATTTCAGCGCGCGGGTGCACCGCGGCTCTCTTCACTCCTCTCTCTCTCTCTCCTCTCGTTCTCTCTCCTTCGTTGGTAATTACTCCCTGCCTGCGCCGGTATTTTTGTTAACTGATCCCATGCACCGTGACTTCTTCAATTTATCCCGTGACTTCGCTTTCCGCGTTATGCCCGCCACTCTGCACCGAGGGCTGCGGGGGTCCGGCTCGAGATTATCTGACCGGTCCATCGCAGGAACCCGAACGAGTTTCACCGGGTTCCTTCGGGTTCCCACAGGGGAACCCTCGCGGAGACTTCTCGCCGGAATGCCGCACTATTTTGCAGTGAACTCTGAATAAGTCTCTGTTACCTGATTCTTAGCTTCTAGAGCTAGCGCAATCGTCTATGGAGACGTGGGACATCACAGTTTCGAGTCCCGCCTAGTTTACAATTCTCTCTTTTGCTCTCGCAAGAAACTAGTTTCTTGAAAACTTAGGTGTCAAGACTTTATATTTGCTTTTAGAGTTTATTATTATCCTGTTTATAGTGCCAGATTTGTTTAGATGCTGAAAGACTCTCCAGGTGGAAACGTTTCAATTTCGTGTCACGTGAAATCATAGTACATGATACTGATCTGTAAACAGCGGATATTTATGCAAAATACAAATTGTCTACCCATGCTGGAGGCTACAGAAGTGACATAAAATTATATCGTCATTATTAAACAATCATTTTTACTGATCGACGTTGCAAATACGTGTATAATTTCTCCTGTAATTTCACGCAATTTCACGCGACCCCACGTCACTCATTCAGCATGCAATGCCTGCGCGACAAGTGTTGTCGATAGAAGGCGATCCAGATTTACCGCTCCACAGTTGTGTCTATATCGTCTCGCAGATCCAGAACGCTTCTATTTCGCGCGACGATCCGCAGTTCGTCGTAGGCGTGCAACGCGGCTAGCGAGGATCGTTTTAACGAGCAGGCGGAGACACCGATGAAGAATTCAAGCACCGTTGATTGTTGCTTCAAGTCCGGCGGGGCGCGTCGAGATCGAAAATCGGCGATAGCTCGATAACGAGTTCTCGGGGGGTGCGTTAATCCAATAACGAGTCGAAGCCGCAGAACGGATTTCTTCCCATCCATCATGCCGACGGCCGGCGGTGGATCACGGTTGCTCTTTTTTACGAGGAACCAGCAAGAGGAACGCGAGTCCGATCGTAGCCAATATCGAGGGCCGACCATTGCCGGCGTCGGGCCCCAGAATCCGCCGAGAGAACCGGACCAAACTTCCCGCAAGAACGGAACGAACCGGAAAGGGAGGGGGGAGGAGGAGAGTCATAACTTTATCCGTCCGTTGGAACGTCGAGGACAACGTGAACGACAACGACGAACAACCGACGCGACGCGGCTGCGAGGAGGGGACCTTGGGGCCCGCGACCACGGGAACGGGACCGAGGACTACGAATCAATTTGTACCCGCATTGTGCGTTCGGAAAAGAGAATCCCGTGCCGCGGGAATTCATTTCCTGTGGCGCAATTAATCTTTTCGTCGCGGATGCGCGGTCGTTTGCCGCTAACGATCCCTGACGGTGTATTGTTCGGTAAAAATCGACGCCCGCAGGCCTGAAAGAAGCACGATGAATTATTGCTTTGCATCCTTTTGGTAGCTCCTGATTGAATCCGCCGGGACTGTTTGCTTTTGTAGCCGGTCGCTTGTAATTAAACTCTAATTATCGTTGCACATTTGGTTACGTTCAATTTGCGTTCCATTTGTTTCTTTTAATTGCTTGGCTCGCAACGCTCCTGTCTCGCAGATATTTCATTTGATTGGGATTTATTAGCAGCAGGATTTTATTAAAAATCCGAGACCGTCGTGAACCGGTTGTTGTTCTCGATTCCCGTTTGATTGATGAGGCGCGAATTCATTTCGCGCGACGTTTAGGGGTTGCGACTCGTCGACGCGCGTTCCGCGAAGGATTTCCGTTACGTCGTCGGCTTGGATTACGTAGACCCAAGGCTGTCGCGGCTTTCATTGACAACGAAGAAAGACGCCGGCGAAGAATTCGCAGTTATTGCAGCCGCCTCGTACGTCAATTTTACGTGCATGTAATAACATTACCTAAGCACACCATTCACTTTCCTGCGCCGCGAAAGCGACTCTCGTAACATAATCGAGGAAGTGATAAAGGAACTCGCAACTACTGTGTACTCCCCACTCATCGCTCTATTACAACCCACGCGATAATAACAGCGAGAGAATTTATTTAACAGGAAGAGTATGTTGCTACATAATTAGTGTAAATCACAGGGGAGCCGTTTTGAGATATAAATTCGAGCCGCGACACGCGTCCCAGTTGTATAAGAAGCAGAAAATGTGTCGGATCGTTTGCGCGAGAGGCATTAACACCTTCGCAAACTCTGCGCAAGAAGAGATATCAATATCGAGTAATGTTATGCTTGTCGGCAATCTGGGTTCTGCCAATCTGATAGATAATGCTATCATTTCATCAACGAAGGATAACAATCAAAAAGCTTGTTCATCGTTTAGACCTAATGTAATGGACACTCTCGACGTGCGGTTAATTATCCTTTAATTACTACTGTCTGTTGGTGAGGTTGGTATTAATTATTTATTCTTCTGTGGCGCTGATATAATTGTATGAAAAATTGTAAACAATAGATAGGCTTTTAACACGAATGCTTCTGTTCAATCGGATTGTCCAAGATGAAATTTTGTAACTAATTCAATAGATTTAGATCTTTATTTACTGCTTTTATATCAGCAATAAAGCAGTAAATATTAAGTAAATAATAATGTTAATAGTATAGAATTAAGAAAAACATCATACAGAAAACTGTACCAAAATTCACTATAAGGTATCACAGCTTCCTAAAATCCTCTGCAGTGATACATCGCTTTCAAATCGCCGAAATAACAAAACAAATATTCATCCAGTTTGTTGCAATCGACAAAATCAACGTAGAAGCATCGAAGATCGCAGTGCCCGCGGAAAAATCGCCGAGACTTCGCGTCCGGTCCAAAGGCGAGCGATCAGCTGAGCCTCGGAGAGGTCCGGCGGAGCAGCCGGAGGATCGCTAGATCTGTAGATCTCTTGATATTCCCGTGGGTCGCCGCGCAGGCTGCCGATGGTTGGCCGCTGTGTTCCCCGTGCTCCTTATCCCTCCTCCTCTCCACTGCCCATGGCATGCGGGCCGGAGAAAGGATCGTGGCCGTTGGAGGGGGCGGAAAGGGTCCGTCGGATCTAAGGCCCAGCCTCGTTCGGCCGGTCTCGGGGCCTAGATCGGGTCCCGGTTGCATCCAAAGCGCCGCCCATTTTTTTCTTCCACCCCGTAGAAGAAGAGACGCGCTCGCGCGGCGAGCAGCAACAGCAGCGAGCGCGGCGCGGAATTCGCGAGTCTGCCGGGGCCCCGGTCGGGCCCCGAACGTGTCCAGATTCTGTGTCGGCGGCGGAATGCGCGGACGGTACACCTTGTACCGGATTTTTCAGCGGGAGCGACGATAAGCGGCGGGGCCCGGCCGCGGGCGAGACCCCCGCGGAAAAAAACCGGGGCCCGTCCGGCCGGACGAATTGAAATCGTTCGATCCTCTGGGACAGGCTGACGTGACCGGATTCGAGCTTTCGCGGTTTTTGCGCGCGCAGGCGTTTGATTGAATTCGAGAAAGGGGGAACGGCGCGGCCCGCGTGGCCTGCGTAGGAATGGACACGGTCCCCGATGTTTTCTGGATACACCGTCCGCCGAGGATTCCGACGAATTCGCTTCCCCGCCGATTTTTCGACCGGGCCTCCCCCCGAACAGCCTGGGATTGAAATCGCCCGGAGGACAGGGTTCTTCTGCCGTGGATCGGATAGCGTACTCGATCATGTAGAATCTCGTGTCCCGCTCGCTTTTGTTCCGGCAAGAACTTTTGCGAAAATGCTTGCGGTTTTGTTGGTGCTAGGCTGTCCCGTTGTATGCGCGCCGCGATTAAATTGGGTGAACTTTCGCTGTTCTTGCCGGCGGATTCTTCTGCCGCTGGGAGTCTCCCGGGAATCTTAAGCAATTAATTCTTGTGCTTCGGGGATCGTAGGAATTAATCTGTGCGAGCGAGATGAGAAAATAACTTGCCGGCTCCGATGTATAATCTTGTATAAATCTTCGATGTGTATCTTCGGTTAAATCGGACGACCATCTCGATGAAGGGGTAAAGTTATCGCGAGTTCTGTTAAAATGATCGTATATTCCTGATTGAGAAGTCGTTTTAAAGGGTAAGGTCTGTAATTGATTCTATGAATGAATCATCTTCTAGATGGTTCCTCAAATGTCTAACTGCGATAATTTTGGTATAGTTGTGACGATATAAGGAATACTATATTAAATATTGAAAGTTTTGAGCAACTTTATTCCACTTTTTAAATAAGTTTCACTTGAACCGATCGAAAGTGGTAACCTTTTTCTACAAAACCAGTATACATTCATTGTTGTACGATTTTTTTTCACTGAGATACTTAACCTCAAAGCATAAGCCTTCTTGTTCAAGAGAAACAGTTTTTATTCAAGGGACGCATCTTTTACCATCCATGAATAGTTTAATTATGTCATAAATTCGATGAGTATTTCGTGACATATTCTATCATTACATCGCGTAAGGATTTATTCATTGATTCTTGATAACAATAAAGTTTTATACAAGAAATGTAAGAATGGACTACGTGGTTAACCTATAAATAGAACATGCGAAGAAGCGCTTTATTACGCATATAAATACAGACGACATAAGGCGAGAAGTATAAATATACCACGTGTCTCCTCGATCACTGTTCCACTCAATAAAACCCAAACATTGTAAATCAACGCAAAATTACAGCATCCGAGTGTTCGACTTATATGGTACAAGAAAATTGGCGCGGGTCCCGCGACGCGTATAAAATACCATCTTTTTGACGGAGTCGGGGAAGCGTGTTTTTTTGCGGCGTGTGCAGTTAGTGGCCCAGGGGATTCGTTGAAAAAGATATAGTTAATTAAAAAAGCCCGAAAGCTGCGTGATACTGGGCCGCGTCGGGGAACCGGGACCATTTTGTTCCCTCCAATTTGGGAAGGAGGAAATGATACCGGGGCTGGTCCCTTCACCGCATGGAGCCCCATGTATATTCCGGCCGGGGCACAAAAGAAAATAATTAGCTCTCCTGCCGATGGATAGATAAACGCGTACGCGTTCCGACAATTTTGGTAGACAACGATTATTAACGGCCAGCGGGGCGTCCCCCCTCCCCCCCCCCCCCGTTTCAAGGCAGTACTCGAGTTGTCGGGAATTAATTAGTCGTTAAATCAGTCCCAAATGCGGAGTAAGGTTTCAGTCCTTTAAGCCACGGCTCTTAAACCGACCTTGCTACTTGCATAATTTACCAAACGATACACCTGTAATTCAGCCATCTCGATATCGTATACTGCGCCGCGAAAGACTATACGCGTAACTTTTTAAACCCTTGACGTACCATTTTTTTTGCAATTGCTATGGCTAGAATTTTTTTGAAGAAAAAGGAATTTTATATTTATTGTTTCCTTACACCTACTCGAATGTTTAAATATTGGTGACGAGAATATAAAATTTGATTTCTGCTTAAAGGAACGGATAAACGTTCGTATATAATTGCTTATTATTATAAATCTCCATCACGAGTCTGACTCGTTAAAGTACGGCAAGGGGTTAAAAGAAGCAACTCTGTTCAGATTGCAAAACTCTGTTGTGCTTGCATAATTTGCACTTGCGAATTATGTTTTGTTTTATAGTTATATATATGTTTTGTTTTATGTTATAGTTTGCACGCTGAAAACGAAACCGTGTTTTCAACAAGGAGACTTTATACAGATTATATTCCTCGGCATCGTCAAAAACGATGAAAGAGGTGGAGGCTCGGGCGCAGGTAGAAGGCAACGGCATAATCTAGTAATTATGCCGCGGCCCCCGAGATCACCTTTTTTATTGTGGGTGGGACCGAAACAGGAAATCGCGCCGATGGTTCCCAGAGGAATTAGGCGCGCTCGGATTATGGACCGCGTATTAGCAGCCCGGGACCCCGAGAAGATTATTCTTATATCCTGTGATATTGGTGCCTGGCCGGAGCTAACATTTTTCAGGTAATTTCCTCGGCGCCTAGGAAATTTCGAACTTTCTCAAACTCTCTCTTCCAGCCGCGTTTTCCTGCGATCTATCGTTTTCAATTAACCCCTTACCGTACTTTGACGAGTCCGACTAGCGATGGAAATTACTAGTAATAAATTATTAAATATGGACGTTGTTCTGTTCTTTAAAATTGAAATAAAATTGAAATAAAATTCTAGTCCCTTGTTATTAATATTTAAGTATTCGAGTAAATTCAGGCACGGAATAAATGTTAATGTTCTGTCCCTTCTAAGAAATTATGTCAATTGAAAAATTCGTCATCGCAGTAACTGTGAAGGTAATGGTACGGCAAGGGGTTAACTCGAACTGTTTAAACGAAAATTTGTTTAATCGTCGCCTGTGGACTAAACTCTTTCCGGTAATGATTTAATAATGATTTAATAAAGATTTAACGATTTAATTTTACGATTGCTCAATTTCATTTCGCAGTCGTCCACACATCATCGAGATTCCCCCACGCATTGCGATATTCCCGGACAGTGAGACATACATCAACGATCGCCTCGACGAAGTCCACAATCCGAAATTTACAGTCGATAAAACATGCTTCCCGAAACCTCCTCCATACATCCGACCGGCCGTGGATATTTGTGAGGGTTCGGATATCGGAGTCTCGCATCTCCGAGTCACCGGTATCGCATTAGCGTTGCTCAATCGATAGTGAAATCACGGGTGAGAGATAGTCATCTCACGGCACAGTATGACGACTCCGTTGATTTACAGAGGGGATGGTAAATATTAATTACAACGCCTCTACTCCCTGTTTATTGACACTCGAACGCGGCGAGCCTTTATGACGAACGTACAACCAACCGTACTTAAGATCCCTTATCAATTTATTTGTTAACTTTTCCATGTGTTTTTTAAGATATTGCGCTTAGAACACGTTAGTTATTCTATAAACTTTGACACGCGTTTATCAACGTTACCAGCTAGTTTATTGTACTTTATATTTATTGTACTTGTGGTAGGAAATACGTCGTATTCTATAAATATAAGCTATAAATTTTCTAAATATCATATTATATGTTTTTTCACAATTTTAAGTAATTATTAATATAACTCATTTGATTCAGCTCATTCAACTAATTTGACGTTCTCCGCGTGAAATATGAAATGGTCATCACGCACATGTGACATTTCTAGCGAATATAAAAATTAAAATTACTTGCTAGAAACTTGATACTTATTTAACAATTTTTATAACAATTTATACTGCGAGTACAAATGTACCGGAGCCAAGCAGCGCGAGCGTTAAAGAGACGTCTCCCACCCTCTGTTCTCACGAAAAATCATCGGGAGGGCTTGTAGCTCGCAGTTTTATGAACCCATGGCGCGCTAGGGGGAAAAGTGAGATGGCTATGCGGCCGGTTTCGGCGTGTTCCTTGTAAATCGGGTCCTCCGTATATCCGGAGGAATGGCAGCGTTAAAGAAATAAGCTGGCATATCTACGAGTGTCATTCGACGGTTCGACAATGGTTTGGCTTATGGTAAACACACGGGACGCCGCTCAGGGGCTACGGGGCACGATGAGTCCATAAAACAGAGAGCCGACTCTCTGACTCTCTCTCTCTCTCTCTCTCTCTCTCACACACACTCTTTCTCGCTGTTACGGGGATGAGAGGGCAAGCATGAGAGAAAGATAGCGAAACAGGGTGTGGGAAAGGGAGGGAACGGGGGGAGGCCACGGGTGTACAGCACATCTGCTGTTTGCCATACGGCGATACCAGAAAACCCTCTTGACTCTCCCTCTTTCTCAATGGCGGACTATAGATCGATCCTGCCCCATAGGAAACAAGAACGCCTTCCGCCGCGTTCGCCGCACCGCAATTCGTGGCTGAGAAACAGCCACTGCCGCACGAGAATTTATATCCGAATAGGGGATACCAATTTCGTCCTTTCCGCCGCGCCGAGCCGCGCCGCGCCGAGCCGAGAGCCGAGAGCCGAGAGCCGGTGCAGCCGCCGCAGAACCTCGACGCAGTGTCCTGCCCGCCCCTGGAAATCATTTCGTCGCACACGGTTTTTGACAACCGGAATATTTACGAACCACTGCATAGCGTCGCATAGCGCCGCGTCCCATCGGGCAGATGGTCCCGCTGAATTTCTTCCAACGATCGAACGATCCTCGATTCCTTTCGACCAGGGAACTTTTGTTGCCTTTTGCTGATCCGAACGGGACGGGGATCGCCCGTCATTCAAACCTTATTTTTGTCATTTAGGTTTGTTGGAAATTACACGCGCAGATGCGACGACGAAATAGGCGACGTTTTGGAAATAGGCGATACTGTTAACGACCTATGTGTATACTATACTATACTAATATACTATACTAATGCCGCGTATATCGTAGCCTGAGATTAGATTTATTTTTGTTTCGGTGTTTAAAGGTACATTCGTCACTCTTTTATGCTGATAATGGTGATCTTTATTCATTTTAACTAGGTCGATCGGTATGAGAATTAAAATCGGTGTCAAATTAAAGAGGAAACAATAGTAAATGTAAATAAAATCCTAATAATTCTATTATTTTATGAACTCATGTATTTGTTAAAAATTTAGAATCGTTTACTTAACAATTTCTTACACAGTTGCATTCGTAGAACTATCTAGAAAATTTTCGAAATTTGCTTAGCTATAATTTCATGAGGAAAAATCGTATAACATTCATCATATACCTGTTTCAAAGCTTGAAATCTCTACTTTCAGCTGCTATACAATAATTTGCTCCAAGATTTTTTTCATAATATAGTGCGTGGAAATCCGAAGCCTCGTTTTTGATCGAAAATGAAACAAATTCAAACAACTCTCATATCACTGACAATTTTTTATTCGACTCCATCTACCATGAGTTTATATTGTAAAGCTCCTCTTTTGAACTACATTTTGAAATTTCATGTATGATTTTTTTTAGCTGATTCACGCAACGAAAAAGAGGGTCCTATTCGATCCCGTAAATTCCTCATGACGAATTTTACATATTCGTACATCAACCACACACCTTTCATTCAAACCTCAATAAAACGATTAATAAAAATCATGCACCAAGTTTTTTAAAGTCCCTACAAAGAGGAAACTTCGCTCTTTAAATACATTGTTCGCTCGACTGGGAGAAAAAATTTGCATTGCTTTTACAAATATTTTAAGTTGCAACATTTTGAAACTAGCTGATCGAGGAAGCTGGTTAACCAGCGACGCGAACTACGCGCCAGGAATTTTCGATGACGGTGTAGCCAGGTTACCATAACTTTGTTTCAAAAATGCCACGGTATCCAGGAGACCAAGCCGAAGGACGCTAACTGCGGCAGGTTCGTGGAAACGCAGAATGCGTTGAGACGTGGAGTCTCGAATCCCGTGGACGAGCGAAACGACGGCGGCGCTTAATTTCCCGCGCGGCTTCCACCGGGATTTTACATCGGCACATTTGTCCGTACGGGGGAAACGTAAAGACCGATCGTTTCTGGCTTTTAACGATCGAACGAATTGGATCGCGGTGCCATGGTGCCACGCCTCGAACCTTTTCCCTTAAACGTTCCACACGAGGCCATATTCGTTCGAACAAATAACCATCCCGGCGTTTCGCGTTCTTTCGACGGGCCGGGGCAAGAAACGCCGCGGACAATTACGGACGACTTTATTGTCGCGAACGTAACGGTGAATCGGCGGCGAACGAAGCCACGCGGCATACGAATAACCGAATACAGACGTTGCCCGTTCGAGGGCGGCGGGGGATTGCGATCGCACGATATAATGGTGAGCGACCGCGTGCTGAAAATACTTGAGACGTGGCCGGTGCGTTCGCCTCTATCGCTTCCGCGTGAAATTATTTGTGGCATAGTGATCCCAGTTTCTATCAGGTAGCAACCCCCGTGTATCGTTTGTTTTCAAGATCAAGTTCGAAAGGTCGAAAATTTTGTAAAGACTCCTGGACTCGATTCATTTATTCAATCTAATAAATGTTCAATTTAATTTATTCTGCAACGGAGGACGACATCCATTTATATTATTTATTTATTCCTGTTCTCAAAGTTTTAGCTTGCCATT